>NW_004797869.1:59209-71709 GCF_000002075.1 Aplysia californica | reverse complement strand
ATACCAAATTTCGGCAAAGTCAGCATAAAATGATATTCGGGGGAAATGTTTCTTTTTGTTTACTTTTCTTGTGTGTGTGTGTGTGTGTGTGTGTGTGTGTGTGTGTGTGTGTGTGTGTGTGTGTGTGTGTGTGTGTGTGTGTGTGTGTGTGTGTGTGTGTGTGTTCATGGGATTGTTGTTTTGTTTCATTTTTTTAGTCTCTTCTTTGTTTCATTTTTTTTATCTAATTCATTTGGAAGACTTCAAGAGGGCGGTCAATTGCATGTTGTTTGAAGTAATGGATTCGAGAGATTTTATGTGACCTACTATGGCAATCTTTGCTCAGTTTGGTATCTTGTCTTTAAGTATGTGACCCCAAGGACACTTCGAGGTTCAATAATCTCTAGATTTCAGGGGTTAACCTGTTTCCGTATGTTAAGTCCATATCAATTTTCTACACGCAGTAGGTTTTTATGCTTGGAAGAATTAATTAATGATAGCTCATGCCCACGTCGAGATACCTTTTTTTCAGAGCTTGTGCATAACATTAACAAAATAATTTTCGAGTTCATTTACACGTTGAAGGGAACTAACTGGCGTTAAAAATCTTCCCTAATAGTTCATCCTTATGTCCCATGACACGCTGTACATTTCTATATTATTTCCTTGGAAAACACCAAATGATAATTATAGATCTACTTTCCATTCTAAAACAAGAGGTTTTTTTTTAAAGAAGTGAAAGTACCTCTTTAAGCTGTTTGAATTGTTCGTCTTTCACTAGACTCACGACCACGCTGCCTTCTCTTTCTCTTGTCGTTTCGTGAAAAACTGACCCCAACACAGGGGAATTAGACTGGTTTCTCACCCGCCTTGCCTTCAGAAATACATAATAAAATTGTGATAGAATTCACATCAACATTATTTCCACCCTAATAAAGATGTCTATTTTTTTTCACTTACTGGCTTTGTTCAAAATCATAATTCAATTGATTATCTTCTTTATTTTGGTTCCCGCTAATTGTTCCCATTGGGATGTTTCAAATAGCGACAAAGTGTTTACTTCAACGGTTTATCTGAAGACAGGTTCGTATCAGAAAGTAGGATGTGGGGTATTGAAAAAGCAAAGTACAAAGAGACCCTTTGTCCAAGTCTCTATTTTACTTATGGCTTACAAACTTCAATTAACATAGCTCTCTCAAGAACAGATGCCAAAAGGTCTTTGGTGGGGGGGGTTTCAATCCAGAATGATCTAAACATGCACACAGTGCTGGGAACATGGAACAGATTTAGTATTCGGAAGACACAGAGCTATCACAAAGGTGGAGATCGAGGGAGCTTGGAGGTGTAATGCTTCTTGAAAACTCCTACTCTGTTCTGCGAAATGACTTGGGCTTTCATCCGTATGTTTAATATCAAACAGAAACTGAAGGGCACAGATATTTTGGTAAGCTCACTGCTGTGTAGGAGTTTGAAATTCAATTTCGGAGGGACCCTGTCTGGGTTGAGAAATGTAAAGGAATGGACGCTCCACGCACATTCGTACACTTGGACACTTCGTGATCAAATCAAAATCAAAGTCATTTGTTAAATTTTAAATTCTTTTTAAGCGTGAATTTGCTTAGAAAACCGAACCAGCTCAAACCACTGCAGGTTTTTACAGTCTGAGTGTCCAGGGAGAAAAAGGAAGAGACGTTCGTCGATGGGTGTGCCTGGTGAAAGGTACCGTATGACACACTTTGGGGAATTGCGTTGTATTGTACTTTCTATAACAACCCCCCCCCCCAAAAAAAAAACCCCAAAAAACCCCCAACCCCATAGCAATCCTGAACAATTTGCTTTAAAATAAAAGTTGCAATACTTTGTGAGATCTGGTGAATATTGTTAGGTAGGGTGCTGAGAAAAATTACTTTAAAGTTTTCCTCCTATCATATTTGTATTAGTGAAAAGCCCTTCTATGTATACAAGTACACTGCATACTTCTTGGTTTAAATTGGTCCGTCCTTGTTTCAGGATGAGGTCGGTAAAATTACAACTGTCACATGAGATGAATATCTCATCGTGCCGATAAAGTTTTTGAGAAAATTGTGGAGAAGGAAGGGTAATGATGTTGAGGGTTCCTGGTTTCAACTGGTTTGGTCACACCCCACACATCAAAAGTGGTTCACGTGTGGTTGTCAGAAAAGCTTCAGATGTGCACTAGACCTAAAAGCCGAAAACTTTCAAATAAATGGTCGCCGGATTTCCACGACTTAAAAACTCGTGATGAGTGTGTGGTGTTTGTTCATTATTGGAGTGACAGTGGCAAGTCGCCGAGACTTCAGAAAGGTGAGCGACCGCCACATGTCGTTGTGTATAAGTCTAGTAGTAGAAATGTGAGTGTTTCTGTGGGTAAGCGTCTAATGATTTCGTTCTGGGTGTCATTTGGACCAGGGGCTGGTATTTCATCAGTCCCTGCCTTTTTTTCATCTTGCAGTGTTAGTTTAAAAAAGAAAACAAGCAAGCTATTTAATGTTCACAAACACATAGTGGTGACTCTTAAGACGTAAAGATTTACGTTTTCACTCAGTTTCGGTTGAAATTTTAAAAACCCCCAAACAAACAAGATATTTCTCGAACATATTAGTTAAATATTTTCATACTGACGAAATTGACGTCTCTTTGGTTGATCTTTTTTATAGATGTTGAAACTGGTGCAACGATGAACGTGTTATTGCCTTTTGAAACATATCTTCTTTTTAAAGATACTTTGTAATCACGCGAGTTCAATTTAACGAATACATTAAAATTAAATCAGACTTAAGGAACAAAAAGATAAAATGAAATAAATTTAATACAAATTAAATTAAATTAAATTTTATCAAATTAGCAATACATGTCAAACAAAAGTAAAATCTCCATAAGTGAAACGGTTGCAGAAAAAATTGCACCACAACTGAGAGGAAATTCGATGAACTGTGGGCATTACATAACACAACATCATTTTGATCGTGCTTTCAACGGTCACTATAGAATAGAGTAAAACGGACAGGGTCTTTGTTGTTCAATCATATCACAAAACTGGGCGCTTGAGGCAGCTGGAGCCTCACTCTGTGTTCACTTTTGGGGTTGGTCAACAGTCCCGAAACGGTCAAACTCCATTTGAGAGGTCAATAGACCGTAAAGCAGACATGGTTTCCAGCTGCGGTTCGCGAATGGACGTGAGGTCTACTCTGAGGTAAACTCATTCATTCAGCTCGCTCTGTCAATGCTTGCAGAGGAAAGAAAATGGCGCCCCACGTAGATTATTTGCTGACAGCACCGAAAAAAGCCAACTGGACGTCATGGCACTGAATTGGAAATTCCGCAGGGCTCGGTTTGCAGAATACTAAAGCATGATTGATGACTGAAAATATACCGCTTTCAGACACAACATCAGCACGTAACTCTCAGGAGAAATTGAGAACGTCTCAGTGGTTTTTTGAAAAAGAACGAAGATGATGGATGCTTCATTAAGAACGTTTGTTTCAGTAATGAAGCTCTTTTATTGTTGTCTGAGTATGTATGTTATTCCACAAAAACTGTTATCTGGGGATTATTATAAAGGCTCGATGAAGTTGCCGAGAAGAATCTCCTTACACCGAAAGCCACTTCATAGATGGCAATACGTCAAAAGGATATTTATTTGTCCATTTTGATTTATAGATGGGGACGAAGTGATTGTCGCTGTCCCAACTGGTCTGTACTTGAAAATGGTTTCTAAGTTTTGGAAATCTGTAGAACGTATCTGTTACGCTAACAGCAGGCATTATCGGTAGTTCCAAAAGGATAGCGCAATGCTTCCTAAAGTGGTGATGGTTCTTTGATATAATGAAGATCTCCTTGCGAGAGAGTCATCAGTCGTCGCTGGACTCATGTTTTGGAACCCCACAGCCTAGGCCTCAGTTCGCTGAAGGACCAATTCGAGTATCATGAGCAGAATTCTGTGCCAAACAATGTCCGACATTTTCCTGGAGACCAGTGTCATTCAGTGATCGAAAATCTTTGTCTTAGGGATAAAAATGTTTCTCACATGACGGACGACACAAAGAACAAACTATATAAAAAGTAACTGCTAAAGATTGCAAGGTGTTTTATGCTTCAAATGTTGACTTTATCAAATGCGCATTTGTTAACATTTTCTTTAAGTATAACTTTTTCTGTCACTGCATTTACATTGGTTTATATTTTATTGTTTATTTTTTGAAAGATGCATTTTTGGCACAGCTTAACGAGCCTGAGCAAACGTAGCTGCAGTATTATATGTATCATCTCTGATCAATAAATGTTGTTTTACCCAATACCTGTTGTTGTTTTTAATTTCAAAAGGTTTTATTTCAAGAAATGAATTTTCTTTAAACATGAGAAGTCACTCCTCTGACACTGACACACAAAGAAGATCAAAATCGGAAGTTTTTGACGACTAACAACTAAAACCATCACTGTGTTCTAGTGTCAGTGTTTTTACCTATCGTCTGTGTAAGATGGCCAAAATTAATTGGACCTGCCCCTCAAATATTTATCTTGGCGGGTTGTTATCCTCAACCTAACGAACAAAGAAGTAAAAGAATACTCACTCAGTTTTGTTTTTCTCATTTAATGGTTGACGAAATAAACTATCACGAGCTGATTTTCAAGACTCCCAAACAGTAAAGATACCATAGTGCTGATGTTTTGTCGTAAGTGTAACAAATCACACTTGGCACCCTTAGTTACTATAATTAAATGACATAATTTTAAAGGATTAGAAAGGGACAAAATAAAAGAAACAAAAATTGAACCCCTAAAAATGAAGTGTGGATAATTTCATTACTGTCTTTTTATATCACTAGCGCTGCTAGTACAACTTTTACAATATAAAACTAAATCTAAACAATGCTTTTCTTTTTACATCAAAATCAGTTTCCATAACATTCCTATACAGGACAAAAGCCTTTTTTCTCTCCTGACCTACTGAAAAGCTAGACGTATTTTTAAATTTTAATTAATTTTTTTTTTATAGTAGATGGTTTTATGGTGTTCGCAACTGCATAAGGTCATATGAGCCCCAAGGGACGGGTGTCAACAGAGAAGTCTTTACAGGGAATCAGACTTATTCAGCTCACCACTCTAGCTTCAACAGCATAATAAGGTCTGCTTCGACTATCAAAGCACCCCGGAAATAGCAGGTCACAAAAGAGTGAAAAACATACAAAAGAAGTAGAGGAAAATGATAATAGTAAGGATTAAGAAAGAAGAAGCAGCAGTTCCCTGTTGTAGATCAGGCACAGTTATAAGCGTGACATGAATCAGCCCATTTACAATTCTACTGTGCTTGAACTTGAACGAGAAATGTCCCCCTTTGGGAATGGTCTAAAGACACTACAGTCAGTGGCACTGCCCCAGAGGTAGACGTACGTTTGTTCCGGCTTTCTTATAACACACCATTGGCTGAAGGAAGCATAAAACAATCATTAAAAGATGACAAATTCGGTCGTATAATGAGGATTAACCACTCTAAAAAATATTAAGCCAGTCCAGTTAGAGATATTCAGTACTTTCAAGATTTTGTGTATTTGATTTCCTATGTAACATGTTACCTGAGCCGAAGGAACGAAACCATTTGAATAATTATAAGTGAAACCATCAAAATGAGATTGTCAAAGCCAAAATTATATTTACATACCCTGAACGCGCAATAAAAACTTCGCTTTAATTTTGCAAAGTCTAACAAACCACAATTGCTTTTAAAGTGTCTAATTTACCGAGAGTGGGAACATTCTGGGGAATTAGAATTTCAGATGACAAACAAAGCTAGTTTGTAGCAAGGGCTGGGCTGAATGGGGTACATCTCGGGCAATTTGACGATTAATTATTCTTCAATGGAAGTCTGTTTGCATTATATTTCTAAATCTGTTTTCTCTCCTTTGGTCTAGCTAATTCGTCACCATAAAAGAGGGTCTCATGATGGTTTTGTTTTGTTTTTCGAGCGAGATCTAGATCTAGTCTTTTTTCGTTCAGGGGGGAAAAGGTGGTGGAAAGTTCAAGCTTGATAGTTGTGTGGTTGAGTGTAGTATGAGGAAGTTGAGTCAATAAAATGGATCGTCTAACTGGTTTGACACAATTTTGATGCAAGGTCGATAAAATTATACGAGAAAACATATATGTCTTCGTGCAGCTCAGAGTCTAACTGAAATATTAATTCTTCATCTAATGAGAGATAAATGCATCTTTATTACCCGTATAATTGCTCGTAATGATAACATGCCTGCCGGCACAGCTAAACAGAGAAATTTCTACAACTTTTAACAAAGACGCCGGAAAGATGACATTTGCAACTTTTACCTCCCAAAAAATCAGAGGAAAAAAAATCCAAAATCGGAGTAATTACTCTGTCGGATGATTAAAGACACTTTTTTCAATAAAGGGAAAAGTTTTTTAAATGATAAATACAAAGAACACCTGCTGCTGTAGGTTTCACTGGCTAAAGAACTGCTATACAAACACTTCTCGTTTTGTAACTGGCTTTTTAAAAAAATGATTAAACTTTGTGTTGCCAATATCTGTCAATGGTTTTTAACATAGATCTAAACCTCTGTATATACTGCTGAGACGATATCACCAATGCACAGAAACAGAAAACTTCAACCAGCGCCGAAGCTCTACAGAGCACAAAAGAACTTAAAAATAAATAAATTAAGAATTAAATTTTGACTTTAGCAGTTTGCTTTACATCAACTTAAAAAAAATATCGTCTTAGCGCTAAGAGTGAGCTTATGCTCGTAAGAGATAGAGCGCAGTATAAATGCAATCTGCTACTATTTTCGAAATAAAAAGTAATCCATCCCTCTTCATTAGTTATTATATTTTCTCAAATTTGCGAACAAAGCCTTCGAAAAATTTCTTTATAATTACTTTTACTAAGCTCCTCGTCATGACCAGCATGCTGGAAATCACGAGCGTTAATGTGACAGACTTTTCCTTGTACGGGAAGAACGCAGAAGGGCGGGGTTCGAGCCTCAAAGTCCTGAGCGACTTCACCCGTCAAGTGTTCGTGGTAGTCAACTACTGCATCATCTGCAGCCTCATCAACGTGTTCGGTACTGTCACCAATATCATCAACATCATCATCTTCGTCAAACAAGGCTTCGGGGATACGGTCAACATAAGCCTCCTTGGGCTGGCCGTCTCCGATCTGGGCTGTCTCATTACCCTCCAGGTATAGAATCTATGCTGTAGGAGTTTGGGTCGATCGTAAAGTGTCTTATATGAGTCTTCTCGAAGTCAGTTTCTGTTTACTGTTGTTGTTGTTCTTATTTTTGTTGTTGCTGTTGTTGTTGTTGTTGTTGGTGTTGTTATTGTTGTTGTTGTTGGTGTTGTTGTTGTGTGTGTGTGTTTGTGTGTTTGGCCGATGGGTTAAGGCAGCAACAAAGTCGGTTGTTTCGGCTGTTTTGGCTCTTTCCTTTATCGTTGTTACTATTGTCGCTCATGAAGTTTTCGTGTTAGCTGGGGGGGGGTTTTCCGGGTTTTTCTTTAGTTTTTGTTCTTGAGTCTTGAGTCTTGAATTTGTGCCCGTGATGGTTGTGTTTATTTACAACCGCTTTAATCTGTTAGTACCTTGTGTTTTCATTACATCGTTATTTTTTTTGTCAGCGTTGTTGAATGGCTAAGGAAAAAAACACGATTTCTGTAACAACTTCTTGTTCAATATAAAGAATTCGATCCATTAGAGCAGGGTCTCCAACTTTAATTACCTAATGGTTACTGGGGGCAGAATTTGGATGAGCCTGGGCCGCATCAAATGTTTAACAAAAAAACAACAAAAAAGCATTTTATTCTAAATAGTACAGCTGAATTTTAAATAGTACAGCTTATCCAATCTTCTAAATCTTTATTATAAACGGGTCTTCAGAACACAGACTTCTTTTTGTGCCAAGATCTATTCTTTACTTCCAAAGGCGTGGCAGTGCTTACTCCCACATAGCTATAAGCCACACCTGCTTTTAGGGAGGGCCACACTTACACTCAATTTTGTTGAGGTCACACGTCAAGTGACAGTCGCAAAATAATATGGTCCTGCCGGCTCCAATAGGCCCACTGCCAGTCAGCAGGTTTGAGACCCCTGTACTGCATGTACAAGAGAGAAGGCGCTAGGGTATGTGAGAGTCATGACTTTCTACTGATGATTGTCATGTGAACAATATCCCGATAAGAACGCTTGATTTGTTACAAATAGTAAGAAATGGAAAGAGTGTCTGTATGGAGTTCTACACATATTATAGATTACGTTCTAACTGGGCGGTTTTAACCTGACTGGGAACCGGCGTTGAAACCGCCACACGACGGGTCGGCCCGTCATCCACATCACGTGTGGTTTAACCGAAGCGAGTGTTCTGACAATGACGATTTGCTCGCAATTTATGTGCTGCTCATGACACGGGGATGAATTTTGTTTTCTATTTAATTATTGAAAAAAAGACGCGTTCTTCTGGAAAATTGCCTTAAAAATGGGTCGCTCATTTAAAAAATGTAATCAGATTTTATGTGCGGCAAATCATTTTGAAGATAGTATTTGCAGTGACAAAATTGTCTCATTTCACCTCCTTTCCTGCTCTCTAGCAATGTTCTGTTGTCTGCTTTCATTTCCAATTTCTGCCCCCACCCCCTCCCTCCTTTGCCCCCTCCTCTGAGCTCCTGACTCTTTCTGCAGCCTTTCTACTGCTACTCCTTGGCTCCTCCAAACTGCTATCTTTCTGCCACACCCCTGATCTTCTGGTAGGAAAGATCTACAGCTAGCCTTCTCGGACAAGGGCGTAAAAATCTGAGAGGGTCCGTGTGCAAGTTGCGCATGTTAAAGATCCCTTGGTGGTCTAAAATCGATAAGAGTAGGCTTCGGCCGCCACCCGGGCAAAATTCAAAATTTCCTACCAACTGAAAATATTAGGTGTGTCCCGTGCGCTCATATGACCTTATGCAGTTGCGAGCGCCTCGATGTCACACAAAGGCTGTCGTCGACAGAACGCACTGAAATGTATTCAGAAAATCCACACGTTGAAACCGCCAGTTCGGCCCCCCGGTTTAACTTTTTTCAAGCAGTTTTTTCGTTTACATTAATGTGGTCTGTCGCAAGCTTTGCCTTTCCATTCCAAACCAGCAGTTTGGGACGCATAGATCTATGTGTATGTGGCGGATACCATTCAGGTAAATGTCTAGTTGGGTTCTCCCTTTTCAAGATAATGAGCTAAAATAGTATGGCTATCCCATGTTGACCTTCACAGGGTGACGACTCCGGATATGCGGAGTAAGTAAATTCCGTATGAAAAACTCAGCTAGACTTTCAACCCCGTTCAGGTAGATTTTGAATATTGTCTCCTTATCGCCCAGTAAAACTTTCGGCGCTTAATACTTTGTTTTGATATAGATCTATTGTAATTTGTGTCACTACGTGGTGGAATCAGGCGCTCATCAATTTTTGGACATATGGGGTTATGGTATCATCTTAAAGTTAAACCCTGTTCGTTTGCCCTCCTTTTTGGTGAAAAAAATATACTTTTATGTTGAGTAGAAAAAGTCTAAATATTTGCAATTGAAGGAGGTCAGGATCGCCTGGTTTCCGAGGTAAAATCAGCTAGGAAATGGCCACCAAAACTTGGTAACTTCCTTAGCCTGAGAGTCCTTGAAAACTGAAAAGTGAGGTTTTTTTAGCCTTTAATCAGTGTTTTTCAGTAAAATACACTCACAAAATATGTTTCAAAATGAATATAAAAGGTGTTGAGCCAGAAACAGAAGAAAAAAAATTGCCCCTCAACCAAAAAATGCCGATTTCTTTGATTTCGCTATTTTGAGAGGCGGCCGATTTCACCACGATGCCTCACATTTTGTTCTTGTTTTCTTTCAAAGACGTTAATTCCCTGTGTAGCGCAGCAGCAGAAGATTACAAGGGAGGGGGGAGAGGGAGTGCTGTAAGTCACAATTTCCAACTTTTGAATGTGTCTGTTTTGATCTATAACTTACTTGGTTTGTTCTGTTTCGTCCATCATTCCAGCAGCACCTGGAGTCTTGAACAAGAAGAAAGCCTCTTAAATAGTGGAATATTATTTTTAATCGATGTACGGGAAAAAGACAACAGTGGTTTAAGAAACAGAAACGCAATGGTCCTCAATTTCTTTTCCTGTAACGAATGCCGTTTCTCATTTGAGCGCTTCATATTTTAGTTGTAAGGGGGGGGGGGGTGCTGCTTTATTTGCTTGTTTGCTTATTTTTTTCTAATAAATAGGAACCTGGTTACTATTAAATAACTTGTGCTGTCCACAGTGGCTGAATATCTGCTTCAATCCACTGTTCCAGTACTCAGACATCCCCTTCTCGTCCATCGATGTCCAGTACTTGACCGCTGGCTGGCCTCACGTCTGCTTCACCAGGATCAGCAGCTGGATCACAGCCTTCATCACCTTTGAGAGGTACTGGACTTGTGCGCTCTTTCGCTGATTTGACCCGTTAGTTTTGGTTCTATATTCTTACTTTTATCTCAGAGAAATTTTCTCAAGAATGTGATATATTGATAATGATATACCGGTTCTTTTCTAAGAACAACCCACGGCATTGCCAGTCTTTCTGTGATTGCACGACAACAATTATAAGAACATTATTTATTTATATTAAAAAAGAAGAAAAGAAAAGAAGAAAAAAAGGAAATTCAGGTCTTTATCACTGCAAGTGTACGTAGTGTAATGCTTTCGCTCTTTACCTTGCACACGAAAGGCTTGGATTCCATTCCGAACTCATCAAGCAGCCTGCCCCTGTCGTTTTGCCGGCATCTAAGTCATACAAATATCATTTACTTTCATCATGATATGCAAAGTAGAAACAGGGCACCGTGTTGGAGGCAAGCAGGGTGGGGGTGTGGTTTGAAAGCGTTTCCGACGACCGAACATTGTTGTTTGAATTTTTGAATTGCCACCTCGCTGCAGCTTGCGCAGACTTGAGCAAGGGGTGTAACCAAAAATAAATGTTTGATAAACTAATGCATCATTTTGTTATTCCCCTTGAACACAACGTGATTCTGAGCGAGTTTTCTCTCTGCTGTGCTTGAACATGGTCCTCATTCCCAGATGCATATTCCAGATAGAGTTTGAACAGCTTAACTGTGCTACGTTCTTCTTTCTCATACGATAGCATGAGATGCCACATTCAGTGAAATAAGCGAAAACATAATGTTGACATAATAATGCATTTCAACAAGGGATTTTTCACATCTGACACCCAGCTCTTCTCGTCATAGAATGTGTTCCCATGAGCCTGCTTGTGTAAGTTATCCTTCTGGCAGCTACATATTTTCTCCAAAAGTTCAATGAAAAAAATATTTAATTTTGAATCGCTACCACCCGAACGAGTGATGTCTGTCCGATCCTTCAACGTTGGGGTCTGTGGGCAGCTGAGGCTGCAGGGAGAGTGGAGAACCTGGATGTGTGAAGCAGATCAAGTAAGTTACAAATGGGGGAGGGGGGGGGTACTCAAATTGACTTCTTCCCCACGTTTGTGGAAGGCACCAATCAAGACCAAATTATATGAAATATGAATATACTTATGTTTCCTTTTCTCCTTCCCAGGTGTCTATGTATTGCAATTCCTCTCAAAGTAAAACAGATTCTGACGCCCAGAAGGACAGTGGCTCTCATCGTCTCCATTTTTCTCCTCCTCATTGCTACTGTCTCACCCGTGTACTACACGAGCCGGCTTGTCTGGAAGTTTTTCCCCAACAGGAACAAATCCTTGCTCGTGTTGTCTTTCACGGATGACCGCAAGGAGATCGAGAGCGTAGCTTTCATGATCAACAACGTGGTGGTTCCTGTTGGCGCCTTCTTGGTAGTGATCGTCTGCACAATCACTCTAGTCTTGAAGCTCAACGAAAAGGCAAAATGGCGGAAAACCTCCACTGCGCCTGGAAAAACTACTGAAATATCCAGCAAAGAGAAGAGAGTCGTTAAAATGGTCAGTTTTATTTCAACGATCTTCATCAGCTGTTTCTGTCCGGTGACTGTTGTATTCTTTTTTATGGCGAGGGAGCCAGAATTTAGCATTGATGGGCAGTACAGGAATATTTTCTTTGTTGTATTTTCGTTTTGTTTCATTCTGGAGTCGATTAATTCGAGCGTTAACATTTTCGTCTACTATAACATGAGCACGAAGTACAAAGACACCTTCAATGTGCTGTTTCGGAGAAAATACGTAGAAAATAAGACAGGTGGGGGGAAGAGGCGATTGGGAGACAGGTATTAGTAGAACGAGGCGTCGGTGGCCTAGTGGTTATAGGCTCTTGGCCTCGCAACCGTAAGGTCGTGGGTTCGAATCCAGTCAGGCGCTCTACATAGTGTCCTTGAGAAAGGTACTTTGCACAATTTTTCCTCACTTCACCTAGGTGGAAATGGGTACCTGGCTATAGATAGCGAACGATCGTGTCAGTTTGATAGTGTTTGAGCACATGAAATCCGCAGCTTGCACTGTATGCTTTCACGGAAGCCGAGAAT
>NW_004797869.1:56452-58766 GCF_000002075.1 Aplysia californica | reverse complement strand
GCATAGATCCACGATATAATATAGCATAGGAAAAGTCTAGGAACTGTTGTATAGCTATGGGCTTGTCCGCAAAGACATAGAGTTGGGAAGGAGAGATGAGAAGTAGTAAAGATTTAGTGTTTAAAGACTGTCGTTAATTACAATGATGGTAGGGACACTAATTTCCCCAGGAACCCATGTGATTGTTCAGCTTCAGTCTGTGTACTATTCTCCGTGGCAACTAGGTTTTGTCCATTCAATATTATATCCAAGGATGTGTTATGTCACCAGACCTCTTTAACATATACAGTGAAACAATCCTTAGAAACATATAAGAATGTCCAGGCCTCAAAATAAATGGAGAAAATATTAATAACAGCAAGTATGCAGATGACACAGTTTTAATAGCAGGCTCAGAAAGGGACCTCCAATTGCTTCTGGATACTGATGTAACAGAAAGTGAACGTAAAGGATTAGTGTTGAATGAAAAGAAAGCAATGCATGGTAATATAAAAAAGCAGCAAATCTTACTTGTAATCTCATTAGCAAAGGCGAAAAGATCAAACAAGTCCAACAGTTTAATTATCTAGGATATATGATAACATCTGATGCCAAATGTTCCACAGAATTAAAACGGAGAATTACAATGGCTAAGGCTAGTTTCAATAAAATGAGCCCAATTTTGAAAAAATAGAAACATCTCAAAGAAGACCAAAATGAGAGTTCTGAAATGCTATGATCAACCTTTCTATATGGCTGTGAATGCTGGACAATCACTAAAGGCAGTGAAAATAAAATAGAAAGAACCGAAATGTGGTTTCTTAGGAGACTGCAACGAGTATCGTGGAAGGAAAAGAAATCAAACGATGAAGCCCACGTGGGACGCTCAATGTTAAAACAATCAGGAACAACATACTTAGGGAACCTATGGGTAAAAGGGAAAGATCATGGAAACGTGGCTTTTTTAAAGAGCATTCGAGCAAAGGAATGAATGGAAAACCATGATCGCCGATGTCTGTCGCAGATCTGGCACTGGATGATGATATTATATCCTAACAAGGAAAGTACATGTAACTCCGCAATGTCAAGCCTGTTATTATTCATTTGTATGCCATTCTTTAAGTAATATAAATGTGGACGCACCTTAAGTAGAGTTGGTATTACATTGGATAACGGAGAGGATGACAATCTAACTGCACTCTTTGTTCGAAATAAGAATTTGAATATACGTATACTCAGAACATGAAGTCTTTTTGTAATTATGTATGGTGTCTGGTCATTATCTTTAAAAAATGTCTTGTTGCTATACTATACGATCATGAGCTTGAGTGTGTGTCTCTCTTTACTTTTCATTGCTTCACTCCTATGATACAAGTGAGTGTTGTGGGCATAAATACTTGTTTGTCAGCTACAAATTGATTGGCTTGGGGGAGGGGGTGTCAGGTCGTAGCTTTTAAGGGTATTCTTTACATTTTTTTAAAGTAGAGGTTTCACAGCGCTCGCAACGGCAAAAGGTCATATGAGCGCCAGAAGATTAGAGGTTTTACAAGAGAGTAACAAACATAAAAAAAGAAGAAGGGGAGATAAGGACGATATATGTTTGATAGGATAGAAGAAGCAAACCACGCGAGAGCATCCGACAACCATCCACTTTTCTTTACAGAGTCAGTCCAGTGACGTTTTGGTCCTTTTCAGCTTCTCCAGCCAAAGTATGTTGCATTACAGGCTCGCAAAGCGGTTTGGTTTTGGAGCATTCCTGAGCGAGTAACAGTTACATGACATCAGTTTGTAGTCGTCCCTAATCAGAAATCCACATAGTTATGAGAATAGTTCACTTTTCGCCATTATCCTAGGTGTCTTGTTATGCTTGCAAATTTGTATTAGTGGTTGGTCTGGAATTTTCTTTTTGGTTTTGTTTTGTACCTTGTCCACTCCTATCAAATTGATACACGCGTCAATGTTTGGATTTGTAACAAAAACAAAACAAAACAAAACCCCAACAAAATATGCACACACAAATCCTTCCGAGTTCTATTCTTTGCTCAATGGGATGTGATTATGTATTTTGAGGAATTTTCCTGATTTTAATTTAACCAAATCTTAAGTTAGTACTTGACAACCATTAAGCGGATATTTTAAGAATGATACTTTTGTACGTGCATGCTAAATAACAGTCCTGAAGATTTTGTAACGCAGTAATATGTTATGACCAAAGTCGGTCCTCCAGGGAGGAGATAATAGGAAATTAGTACTTGTCATCAATGCTTTTGTTAGAGTCTTAAAAGGTGTGAGTGTTTGTGTGTATGTGTTTGTGTGTATGTGTGTGTGTGTGTGT
>NW_004797869.1:52174-53303 GCF_000002075.1 Aplysia californica | reverse complement strand
AGAGAGAGAGAGAGAGAGAGAGAGAGAGAGAAAGAGAGAGAATGAATTTAGAATATTAAAAAGATGGGTACACACTGATTCATTAAAATACTAAATATAAAGCCAATAATTATCATAATATTATGTATCTGTTTGTGAACAATACAATATAACATACACACATTCATATAGGCTAAATAGATCTATATTACACACATATTATAAACATACATGGGTATTATCGCAAAGTAAAACCAAGCGTTCATAATAAGACCTTTTGAAGTTAGTTGTGAACGTCGTAAATTTTTACCAAATTAATACAAGCATATTATACGAATTCAATGTACAGATACATCTATAGATAATATCTATACATTTCTCATTTATATATCATAGCTTTCCCACATGTCCAGTGACACTGACAAATAACAAGGCAGCAATGAAAGTAAGTCAACAAAACCAGAATTGTTTTGTTCTCTTTTTACTGACGATAGTCTCCAACAGTAATGCAGAACACTGCAACACAAAGAAAGTAAACCTAAAATTCCGTTCAAGGTCTATTCAAAACAATCTGTAAAACTCCCGTCAAATTTGGAGATAAGGCCTTTGTCCGTGAAGTGTTCCACTCGTCAGTAGATCATGAGGTAGAGAGAAAATTGAACCTCTTGTCAATTTAAGTCCTCCAATCGTAATCCCTTTCTTCCCGTGGTACTGTATGGAGCTGGGGTTTATCGCTAGAGCGTGGGTTTACAATAGTTACCACTGGATTTGCGAACTGGCTCTATTCTTGGGCATTGTTCTTATCTATTCTGTGGGAGTTGAAATGCAAATTGGTACAAATCTCACAAGTGCTATGGCGGCCAATGGTGGTGGAGGGGGGGGGGGGATTAAAAAATAAGAGAACATTTTTTAATGACAATTTTTGTTTTTGAAAGTGAAGCAGTAATTGAACGATAATAATAATAGAATGACAGCTTAAATTATTGTGAATGACAGAAACGTGCGCGTGTGTTTGGGCCGGTATGCGTTACTATGCATTCATGCAAACTCTAACATGCTCATTCGCTTACTTATGCATTCAAAACACATACCCACATACACACACACAAACACAAATACACACACACACACACACACACACACACACACT
>NW_004797869.1:49840-52074 GCF_000002075.1 Aplysia californica | reverse complement strand
CAAGAGAGTGGGTCTGATGTTTTGCGCCGCTCTTTCTCACTTTAAGCAAACCTTTGCGCATGTCAAACGTCTGTTTTGATCTATCCTTTCCTTTCCTGTGTCAATATCCCCATCAAATTCCTACGACGATGGATGAGCACAGTGGCAGCAGGCTTGCATGGGCAAAGATTCTCTTCCAGCCTGTCCCTGGTGATACACAGAACCGCCTTCTTAAACCTATCCGTACGCCCTGGGGTCATTTTGTACCCCCGGGGTTGTATTCTTCAGATATTAGAATACTTCCAGTCCGAATATTTCTTTGAAACGTTCAGTATTTCTCAAAGAATTGTTTTTAAAGGCATTATTTTTAACGAGTAAATTTCCTCTTTGGAAAGTGGTGGCACAGAGTTCCCCACGTCGTATGGATACGATAGTAAAACACGACGTACGGATAGGTTTAAAGCCAAAACACATAAAAAACCATTGAACTATGTTAGTAGCTTTACATATCTTGACCGTACACTATCTTCAAACGCTAGCATCGATGCAAAAATAGCTTTACGTTGAAATAAAGCTAGTGCATCTTTTGGAAGACTCGGAGCATGGGCTTGGGACTGCTGTGGCATTCGCATAAAGATGAAGTTGAAAGTCTACAATGCTGTGATCCTCCCAACCCTTTTGTATGGTGCAAAGATCTGGAAGGTGTAGCAAAGCCATGCCAAGAGGCTTATTCATTTTCATATAAATTGCTTCTGGAGAATTCTGGGCATCAAGTAGGATAAAATACCAGACACCGAAGTTCTTAAAAGGGCAAATGCCAACAGTCTGTTTTCTAAACTCAAAAGGACTCAGCTTCGCTCGGCTGGCCATGTTGTAAGAACGTCTGACTTCAGAATCCCAAAGGCAGCATTTTGTTATGAAATTTCTGCAGGGAAGCTCAAGGTTAGCACTGAAGAAAAAAAAAGCGCTACAAGGACAACCTGAAAATGTCTCTGGAGGACTTCAACATAAATACTTCAACATGGAAGAGCCTAGCCCCTGACCGACCCAACTGAAGAGCAGCAGTCACTGTGGACAGCAAATAATATGTTTCTTTACGAATAAGAAGTGCTGAAACTAAGAGAGAGAGAAGTCGTGGGTGGTTGGCGGGTGCTCCGGTGTGGTTTGCTCCTTCTTTCCTATCAAACATCTATCGCCCTTGTCTCCCCTTCTTCTTTTTTATGTTAGTTACTCTTTTGTAATACCTCTAATCTTCTGGCGCTCATATGACCTTTTTG
Organism: Aplysia californica; assembly: GCF_000002075.1. Classification (NCBI taxonomy): domain Eukaryota; kingdom Metazoa; phylum Mollusca; class Gastropoda; order Aplysiida; family Aplysiidae; genus Aplysia; species Aplysia californica. Next base: position 50,818 of record NW_004797869.1, on the reverse strand, counting down.
CAGTTGCGAGCGCCGTAAAACCTCTACTAAAGCTAAAAACAAAAAGAGAGAAGTCTGCAAGTTGCTCACATCCACTAGCGGAGGTCGAGTTTTTAAATGTTCAAAATATGGGAAATTTTTCTCTGCCTGAATTGGTCTCATCGGCCACAACAGAAGCCACAAGTCATCTTAACCTTCAATTTATCTAACTCTTCTATTTCTCTGGAGAAATATTCTCCTCTCCGGACGTAGAAGTTATCATCAGAATTGACCGACAAGCTATCATTATGTCGATCAAGTAGTTTTAGCACTTTATGTTAATAATGTTTTTGCTGTTGTTGTTGTTGTTGTTGTTGTTGTTGTTGTCGCCGTCGCCATCCCCGCCACCGTCATCGGTTATTGTTGTAGTTGTAGTTGTAGTTGTAGTAGTTGTTGATGTTGTTGCTGTTGTTGTTGTTGATGTTGTTGTTGTTGTTGATGTTGTTGCTGTTGTTGTTGTTGATGTTGTTGTTGTTGTCGCCGTCGCCATCCCCGCCACCGTCATCGGTTATTGTTGTAGTTGTAGTTGTAGTAGTTGTTGATGTTGTTGATGTTGTTGCTGTTGTTGTTGCTGCTGCTGTTGTTGTTGTTGTTGATATTGGTGACAATGACGAGTGTCATATTAAAACAACACTGTCTACGAGGACCACCTGTGTAATGCCACTTTTCTCCTTAACAATAGGTTGTCGTCTTGGAAAATGTATTTGCCTGAGTATGTTCGTGCAAATGAGGTAAAATTTCAATGAATACATCCATTAGAAATGAAATACGCACGTGCGAACATACACACACACACACACACACACACACACACACACAAAAGCACACATAAACTCACACACACTCTCAGATATACACAAACGTTAGAATTACTCAATGAAGGACTTGGCCTAAGACACAATATTATTACTATATACGACTTGCTATTTTCCTATGAGAACAGGGTACGAGTTTATTTAT
>NW_004797869.1:48555-49740 GCF_000002075.1 Aplysia californica | reverse complement strand
CGTCGTCGTCGTCATCACTACCATCATTATCATATCATGAACGACATCTCTAGCAATAACAAATAGCGATTCTTTAGTGCTAATTCCTGCTCAACAGCAAGTTTTATACGTTTTGCAATCTATAATAATATTATTAATATTTTTACTTCAGAAGATCTGATAGCATTCTGAAACACTTTCGACTTCCTGGAAAGCATACAACAACAATAACAACAGCAACAACAACAATAACAACAACAACAACAACAACAGTAACCACAACAACAGCAGCAGCAGCAGGGATAGCAACATCAGCAACAACAAGCGTAACAACAGTGATAAAGGCAAAAGCATCAACACATAAAATAGCAATAATAACAGTAACGACAGTAGCAACAACAACAACAGCAACAACAACAGCAACAACAGCAATAACAATAACAGCAACAACAACATCAACAACAACAATAACAACAACGGCACTTTTAGGAAGCCTGCAGCGTGGATCGAATCCCAATGGCAATAGCAACACCTTGTCTTCAAGCTGCTGAAATTCTAATGTACTACGCCTTAAAAGCAATTATTCTAGACAGATAGACAAAAAACAACAACAATCTGTTTCATTCTCTTAACAATTGTGCTGACATTTTGTTTGATTATTTTGCAATTTTCATCATCGATTAGAATTAGAATTTTGACAAAACGTTTCTTCAGCACAATGTGCTACTTGTACCACAGATTACGGAGCAACAATTTACAGTTTTAAGACAAAACCCCAAAATCTTCATAAACAACAGTTCTTCGTTTGGGTTGAACAAACTTTTAAGTTTTGAACTGACGACAGAAAGCTGAAAATCCCCCCCCCCCAAAAAAAATAAAAAAATAATAATAAATAAAGAATGTTACATTTGAATTGAGTTAAGTTGCTGTCATTTTTCTATTGTGTGGTTGTTGGTTTGGTTGTTGTTTTTTCAGAACAGTTTCTCATCTACGAGATTACGGCTGACTACTCCACGCGTTCAGTGACAAATTGGCGTTAATTAGAGCAGTAAATAAATATTGTTTTAAAAAATTACGCCGTCTATTCGCCATAGAGGTTTGGACTAAGAGTGACGTCACTCCCGCTTCCGAAAAAAAAAAACTAAGCAAAATTTAAATATAAAAAAACTAAAAGAAAAGCAAAAATACCAAATAAGAACACCCCCG
>NW_004797869.1:47245-48455 GCF_000002075.1 Aplysia californica | reverse complement strand
AGAGAGAGAGAGAGAGAGAGAGAGAGAGAGAGAGAGATCGATCGATCCGAAGGGCTGTTTGTTTTTGTTTTTCTTTTTTAAAATAAAGAAATGACAGTTGTGTGAGCTTTATGTTTAAAGTTCTCTGGCATGTATGTCCCTCTCCGGACCTATGGCATAATCGAAACTCGGTCCACTGGGAACCGATACCAGAAATCTCTCCGAATCCCGAATTAGACAAACCGCCTTTTCGACTACACTGTTGATAATACACCAAACCTTTACTAGAAGTTTGAATTTGTACACTAGATTGTTCCCAGCACACAAACCCGCCAATGAGACGCAGACAAAAGAAACCCCCTATAATTAGTATCAAAAGAAATGAACAGAAAAGAAAATGTCCCACCCCCTTTTTTCATAGACACCAAATTTAAAGAAAAAAAACAACAAAAAAAACGAGACCTTAACCTCTAGGCCACGAGAGCCCCCCCCCCCCCAAAGGACACCAAAACAACAAATAGACCAATAAGAGAGAAGAGAACGTTAATAAAAACCAACACCAACCAAACATGTAAACGAACAAGCAAAAAAACAAAAAACAAATTATAACAAAATAAAATTTAAAGATCGAAAATGGAGTAATTGTGTTCCTTCTTCAATGACAACCGCGACAACAGACTCCTTGTAAACTACAATGCTCGAGGAGTGCCCTCTAAGTCTCCACCACACAAAGAAAGAAGAAAGGACACAGGGATTTTTGTTTTAGTAAGAGTTTTACGGCGCTCGCAACTGCATACGGTCATATGAGCGCGCTGGACACAGGGAGAACAAGCGAAATGGAGAGTTTGTCTCCAACAGACAGGGTCTGGCTGGGTTGTTGCGCTCTGAGATTAAAGTCACAATAAACTCGATACGGACTTCAATTGTGATACGGAGCGGCTTTGTTCGCCGACACAACGGCTCCTGTTGTTGGTGTAAGGGGGGAGGGGCGGGCCTCATCGATCCCCTCCCTGATTGATTGTTTTGTTGATTTATCGATCAATTTCCCTTTGCTGCTGATTTGTGAGCCTAAAACTTATGGGGTAGAAATCATAGCGGGTCGTTGTATTGATTCGCAGTCTTACGGTTTTTGGTTCTTACGGCTTTTGATTCACGTGCCGTACGTGACCAGTGACGTAGAGAGGGAGGAAAGGGGGTGGGGTGTGTCAGGTGTGAGTGGGTGTGGAGGGGG
>NW_004797869.1:45114-47145 GCF_000002075.1 Aplysia californica | reverse complement strand
TATTTGTCTCTCTCTCTCTCTCTCTCTCTCTCTCTTTCTCTCTCTCTCTCTTTCTTTCTCTCTTTTTCTCTCCCTCCCTCCCTCCTCCCCCCCTCTCTCTATCTCTCTCACTCTCACCCATTCACTCACTCACTCACTCACTCACTCACTCTCTCTCACTGTTTATTTGTCAGCACAATTTATAGTATGTCCGTCACTTTCCGCCATTATTGTGATACCTCCCTTGCCAGTTGTATGATAGTGCATTATCTCCTTACCTCCAAATGTGAATACATCGCTTTATATTTTGGTTCGCAAAAGTCTGTTCCTTTTTCCTTGTCTGTCTGCCTGGGTACCAGGCAATGCATCACTGCTATGCTATGGCAAAATCCTCTTCTGTCGCACTCTCTGTCTGCTTGTTCGAAAGTATTTTTCTCCCCGTCTAGACGCTATATATTTTAAACGGTCTTATCTCCCCCTCTTTTGTTTTCCTTTTAATTTATGAAGTGGCTATTCGAAATCGAGTCTGAATAGCCTCCCGTGGCTATTCGGATTCAAACGCCAATGCGCGTTACTTTGAATGACTGACTTTTGTTCCCTTTGGAAGGGTTTTTACGTTTCTCTTTTTAATTTCTAACTGGACTTCCAACTTATCAATGGTTTTGTATTTCTCGTCAAATTAAGCAGGTTTAGACTAACTATTGATGGTTATAATCCACTGTTGTTCTGAAACTTTGATTTTCATTTTCCCCCACAGCTTTGAGCTCAGATTGCCGTTTTGCTGTTTGCCCTTGTTGTGGAGCATTACATATTTTGCAACTATTGTTCACTTTTGACGTCACTAATACTTTTCTTAATTTGTGTCGAAAATTTTGGCCAGATCCTCGAAACTGAGGGAGGCCAAGGTCGAATTATCTGCCCACTTCACATCCGGTATTCGCATTGGAGTTTGAGTCCGAATAGCCATGGGAGACTATTCAGACTCGAGTCCGAATAGTCGCTGCCTTTAATTTATGTGTAGCTGTCCTTTCTCGAGCTACTTTAAGCTTCTCTATGTCTCTTCAACTCGTTCCCCACTAAGGGGGCCAGGGGTTTCGTCTTCAACTTACTTCTAACAAATAATTTGCTCTGTGTTACATACTGGCGTGAATTGTACCCAAAGCAACAAGTAAATGGCAACTTGCTCCCATCTAAAACACAGAGCGGTTATTATTCCCATTTCCACAGTCTCTTTTGTTTTCTCTTCTGTTGCTCACTTTCAGGATCCATGCAACTATAATATCATCTGTTAAACTATACGTTTCCTTCAAAATAAGTTAGAGTTGTCCCGAAGCACACGGGATAGATCTATGTATTATGTAGGGAACCTCGGAATGCGCCTCAGACACGCATTTAAGATATTTTCAAGAGGTCTGTTGCCGAAATCGAAAGAAAGGAGACAGGGTGTACAAACGATTGGTCGATTAATAAATCATTATCATCAAATGTCAGTATGTCAAAATGGGCAAAATCAGCATAGATTTAGCCCTTTGAATGAAATTGCCCCAAATTGAACAGTTTATTGTGCATGTGTGCTCACGACAGAGAATGGATCAAAGCAAAATTTTCAGCAACTCGTCCGGCAGTTGAAATTCTTCAACATAATCATCTGTAATTGTTTCTCCGTAGCCTGGTGACATCTAAAGAAAAATTAATTGCTTGTTCCTTTTCCGCACTTAAGCTGAGTTGGTCACACTTGGAGCATTGTTCACAAACACCCTTTGAGGCAATAATGTCTACTCTTTCCAAATGGAAACTCTCTACACAATAGATCGTATTAGAGAAACTGAATTATTTCTCACTTTATTCATTGTCCTCCCCACTCTCTCTCTCCCTCCACACCTCACCTCCATTCCCCTTTGTCCTCTTGATTTTTTTAAATGGCCGTTTCAGCTCTTCTTGATATTTAAATTAGATCTACAATGACACAATAATAATTATTATGCACAAACGAGTGGCATGGAAATTGATCCTTTGCCCGTCTTGTTTTGCTATTTCTTTGTTGTTCACTCC
>NW_004797869.1:42522-43759 GCF_000002075.1 Aplysia californica | reverse complement strand
AGAGAGAGAGAGAGAGAGAGAGAGAGAGAGAAAGGGGTAAACGGATACACACCTATATAGAAAGAGAGAGAGAGAGAGAAAGAGAGAGCGAGAGAGAGAGAGTGAGAGAGAAAGAGAGAGAAAGAAAGGTATAATATCGTCTAATCATAGTCTACTGATGGATTTCGAGCGTGATCTTCAAGTCAAAGGCCGTGGGGCGGCCCCCATTAACGTTGCGATTAGTTAGTTCGTTGCCTCAGTGAGAAATCCTGGGGGCTCCACTAAGCCCTGCCTGAAGTGATAAACACGCAAAACAAAGAATAGCCCTCAGAGATACAAAAGAATTAAATTAAAGGTTTAAAAAAAAAAGATGACCCCTGGCCCCTTCCACTTTATTATCAGACGCAGGTCATTCAGCTCTTTTCAACGCTCGGATTAGATCTACAATTAATGTAGTTGTTGAAGGGAAACTCGTGGTCTGTCCTTGAACTTTGAATTGGAAAGAGTACGTAGTTATTTGAAAAGACCATTTATATTTGCACAAATGAGGTTTAATGTAATATTTTACTTACAAATGAATTATAAAAAATCAAAGGAATAGTATAACGTTGTAACAAGCACGATATTCATCAGACTCAATTGTATCGTATTGCCTTTCACAGGAAAGCGATAGGATGGGGGCTAGTTTTTAGTTTTAGTTGAGGTTTTACGGCGCTCACAACTGCATAAGGACATGTGAGCGCCTGAAGATTAGAGGTGTTACAAGAGAGTAACAAACAATAAAAAAAGAAGAAGGGGAGATAAGGACGATAAATGTTTTATAGGAAAGAAAGACCAAACTACACCAGAGCACCCGCCAACCACCCACAGGACGGGGGTCAAAACAAGTGATGTACGAATAAAAAGAAAAAAGTAGGAAGTGGGTGTTTGGCGGGTGCTCTGGTGTGGTTTGCTTCATTCTTTCCTATCAAACATCTATCGTCCTTCTTCTTTTTTATGTTTGTTACTCTCTTGTGACACCTCTAATCTTCTGGCGCTCATATGACCTTATGCAGTTGCGAGCGCTGTGAAACCTCTACTAAAACTAAACTAAAAGAAGAAGGATCACTACCATACAGTCTCCACCACTCTGCTGCTACTATAATGGAATATGACTCCGACTACTGTAAGCTGCAACTAGAAATATTTCAACAGCAACAGCAGCAACAGCAGCAACAACAACAACAACAACAATAACAATAACGGCAACAACTGCCGT
>NW_004797869.1:38335-39603 GCF_000002075.1 Aplysia californica | reverse complement strand
TCAGGGAAAAAAGGGGGAGGGAGAGGTTTTGTGACTTATAATGCCAAACTCAGAATAGAACTCAGAGTGGTTAAAAGTCTACTTTAGCCCTCCATTCCAAACTTATTTGACCTACTGCACCCACCCAGGGCATAAAATTACTCTCTTTGGGACCACATGTGACACACCATAATGTCATTTACGAAAGAAGTTAGATCTTTTTTTCTATGCAGCGGTTGAAATGTTTCGGAGGTGATAAAGTTTCCTGTCCGTCCGTCTGTCTGTCTGTCTGTCTGTCTGTCTGTCTGTCTGTCTGTCTGTCTGTCTGTCTGTCTGTCTGTCTGTCTGTCTGTCTGTCGACTTCAGAAACATGTATTAAAAAAGCAGGGTTTGATCGTCAGGAGTTATGGCCCCATGCCCATTTCCCCCTCTGCCACTATGACTTAAACATGTGAACAGGAATATAAAGGGGAGTAATCCTAATGGGGACAACATTGTGCGCACGAAAGGCGACGAAAGCTTGTCTTTGGCCCGTGAATCTTAAGTAGTTCTACCTTGTGTCTGATCTATGAGAGAGGTGGGATTTATTTCAGGCCTTAATCTTTGATTTCTGAAGGCAGGGGCTCACTGGTTTCAACCTATAGGATTTTCAATACAAACAAAGCATGTTGCTCGGACGTAACAAGGAATAAATACCTTATTCAGGTTTCACAAAAAATTGTTTTCACATGCATTCAGAACCAAGGCCTTATCAGACCATTTTAGTCAATTCAAACACATAAAACTGGATTTAAAAAATTAGAAATAAATCCCTTTGCATTTGAAAACTGACGACAATCCCAAATTGGTCTGTAGTAATACAAGGGAAACCTCAGCAAACGATCAACGTAGCAAGAGACATCATCCGTTTAGTGAAGTGCTGACTCATGCTATGTTGCGTAATAGACACCACTACAACCACCCAACTTTCCTTTCTAGATAAAAACGGTTAAAATCAAATTGAGGAATAGTTTTCTTCACTGCTTCAAAGTGACGAATTAAAAAAATTAATCTTTTTTTCGGATCCAGCTGATAAGTGAGCATTTGCCACTCTGAATTCTGTTATGATCTCACAAGATCTACACACACCCAGCACAGAACAAAAGCTCTCCCTATGTTAGGTTCAGTAGCATGGCGGTAAGAGAAAGGGTAATAACAGGAGAAGCAAAGACGCAAACATGAAGGTCAAATCATATTTAAACTCACTGTACAAACATTGAAAGAGAGAAAGAGGGAGGGAGAGAGAGAGA
>NW_004797869.1:35664-37957 GCF_000002075.1 Aplysia californica | reverse complement strand
GAGAGAGAGAGAGAGAGAGAGGCGACACCAACTTCATGAAGAGCTAAAAAAGCAACAGATAACATGTTCTTAAAGGAAACGAAAAAAAAACCCCATAAAAAAGTAAACGTGTTTCATTTATCGTAAAAGAGACGAAGATGGCAGAAACGTGACTCAAATGACATGGCCTTTCAATTTCTTTCTGTTTCCACTTTACTGTTTTTCTACGAGGCTGCCCACACAAAGGCATGATTCACGATCCGAAAGTGAAGCTCGAGAAGCTGAGGTAGTTCATGCGTTCTCTCCCTTCATCATCGACAGCGACAACCATTTCAAATGGTGTGCTATTTTTCAAAATCAACAATTTCCACTATATCGCATCTTTTTTTCCACTTCTTATCTTGTCTTCCATGCTTCTAAGTCCCATCCCCTTCCCTCACGCCTCTCCCCTCCCTTCCAACATCGAAAAACAACAAAAACAATCTCACCTCTTCGGAAGTACATTTGAACCTGTCAGGACGACCGCTCTTTGTTGAGAAGAGACATAGACAGGTGGTAATAGAAAATAGTTACCGTAATAAAATAGATCTAGAAAAGGCGCAAGCGGGAAGAGGAAATTCGTTTGTAATAATAATAACAGACAGCATTTATTGTATAGCGCATGAAAGCACCCGAAATCAAGCTCTATGCGCTTTTCACTATTATTACCCCAGCCGACCCTAGAACAATCAGAAATATTCTCAGCTTCTCGGGAAGCTTACAGTCACGTGATCGTCATGAAAAGATGGTCGCTAGAGCAGGTTCGGTTGCAATTATTTTCATTCCTGTCATAGTTGTCTATCTGTGATTGTCTATCTATGTTATGCTACAAGTTATGTTCAGACATCTAGAAAACTATAATTATCCGCTCTTGGGTGCTACGTTCGCTCAGTTGGTATCATGCTGGACTACGAAGCAGATGGCAGTGGTTCAATCCCTTTCAGGGTGTTCTTGAATTTTGGTTGCTTTAGGGAACTTTTAAGACTTTTAAGGCACCTGGCTTAGTCCTACTGGTGATGGGAATTGGGAATTTCATTCTGAAGTCCGTCTATTTAAATAACCTTTTTTGAAAGGAGCGGTAAATATATTATGTTTAGTTTTGTAGTTTTAGAAGAGGTTTTACGGCCCTCGCAACTGCATAAGGTCGTATGTATCTATTATTATTACCAAAAAAACAACAACAACCAACTAAATTATAATATTATGCTCGACATCAATAAAGTAGTTCCACGTCGTTTGAACCGGTGCACGCCTGACCTGTTGCTGTTGATTTAACCCCCCCTACACACACATTCTAAACGCTCAGTATGTTTACCCCCAAAGCTGTCATTTATACTTTTTCTAAATGTAAGAGCACTCCCCCCTCCCTCCTCCCGATTTTTTTCCCCGTGCTTTGTCAGGTTGATTTTTGCTTTTATTTGTGTTTTTGTTTTTGGCAAAGCAGAACCGACTTTAATTACATTCTGCTAATGTCTCTTCGGTTCCTCTTTCCGTTTTCTTCTTTGTGTATGTCCATGTATCTCTTTTTTATCCCTCAGCAATAGTAATAATAATTAGTATTTGCATTTATAAAGCGAACATCTATGCTCTACAGAAATCTCTAAACACTTTAAAACTATTATTACCCCAGCAGACACAAGAACATTCTAGGCTGCCTGGGAAGCATGCAGTGCAAGCTGCACATTGCACTCGCCAAAACACTAACAAACTGAAAGATATTTCGCTGTCTATAGCTGGTTATCCATTCCCACTTGAGAGAAGTGAGGAAAATTCGTGTAAAGTGTCTTTCACAAAGACACAATGTTGAGGGGATTCGAACCCGTAACCTTACAGTTGCGAGTCCAACAATCTAACCACTGGTCCAGCGACGCCGCAGTGTCTTCTTCAACTTGACCATCAGTCTTACTCTATTTTTGGCGTTACAAGTTACACAAAATATACTCTTGTGCTGCTGACTACTATTTCTTTTTTCACTGTCCCTCACTACCCCCCCCCTCCTTCCCCCTCCCCGCGTCCTGTTTTCTGCGTTATCTAGAGAAGAATTCTGTGTGCCCTCATTGACCCCAGAGCGAGGTCAGGAGGTGCAAGTAGTCGCAGATCCATCAGCTCGACTTAGCCGCTCTCTAACACATTGCCCTGTCTATATGTCACCACACGAGCTTTCAGTATCTCTGTCTTCATTGTAGCGGAAAACATGTATAGGTTGTCGTTGTCATCCTCACCATCATCATCATCATCATCATCATCATCATCATCATCATCATCATCATCATCA
>NW_004797869.1:32809-35063 GCF_000002075.1 Aplysia californica | reverse complement strand
AGTAGTAGTTGTAGTAGTAGTAGTAGTAGAAGTAGTAGTAGTAGTTGTTGTAGTTGTTGTTGTTGTTATTGTGGTTGTTGTTGTTGTTGCTGTAGCAGTAGCAATAGCAGCAGCAGAAGCAGTGGTGGTACACATTGCCTTGGGAGAAAGAGAAGGGGGTTGCTGGACATGGAGATTAAAAAAAAAATCTCTCCACCATAAACCCAAGGCATGAAAAACATCCCGACAACAACAAAAAACGACAATAAACTAGCAATAACAACAATGGTAACAGAAGTAGTAGCAGCAGCAGCAGTGGTAACAACAACAATACTTATAACAACCACCACCACCACCAACAACAACAACAACAGCAACAACCATAACAGTATTATCAGCTTTTTTTAACAACAAAAACATAATATAGAAGACGTTGCTAAAAAAATCCCCACAAAACAATGAATACTGCATTTTCTCGTAGATGGCACACTGTCATGGCGGCAAAACAACTTCCTCTGTTACGCAGCCTCTCCCGTAAGCGGCGTCTTTGATGTCCTGTGGTCCTTGTCGTTAGAGCGTCTCCACGTCTCTGTAGAGACACTATCGTCTTCCGATTGCCCAACGCTCCCTTGTCCGTCTCTCGACAATGGGGCGACGACCACTGCAATCAACGTCGTTTTGAGGCTCGTTTTTCCATTCCGAGACGAGAGTGTACGAAACTCCGCCCACAATTGCGCAAAGCTATTATTGCGCTCATAGACTGCCCGAGCCAGTGAGTGTCATTTCCGCTTGGGCTCATTTCGACAAGATCTAGATTGGGGGAAGCGCATCGCTCGTGGCTGCTACAGGTTCGCTGATTCACCCGAGTGATTCTCCTCGTCAGCGCGAATATTTTGACTTGTCAGATTTTATCAGCGAGCATCTTCAATGTACCAAGGGGAATTACTGATGGACGGGCAGTGCAGCGGGGCAATGGTGGAGCTCGGCATCAGTCCCAGCCATCAGAAACCGTTGTGGTTGCATTCTAGGAGGATTCAAAAATGTATTCAAGGGAGAGCGTATTTGGTTTGGACTGCTGTTTATAATTCACAAAAATGTAAGAAAATTCGCTGGAATGTTTCGGAACAGTGCTCTTATTCCTCACCTCTATATGCCCCCGTTTCAACCGTCCCACATTCACTGTTTTGCTGTCTTGCTCAATTAATTTCTATTCTCTTGTCATCTATTAACACCAACGACAACCACAGCATAAAAACAAATAGATAAATACAGAAACAGTAACAGCAAAAAACAAAACAAAACAACAACAGCAAAAATAATAATAACAAAACAACGACGACGACAACAATAACAACAACAACAACAAAACAGCACAATAACAACAACAAAACCATCACCACCGCCGCCAATGACAAACAACAATCATAACAATAACCACAACAACATCAACAACAACAACAACAACAAACAAAAAAAAAAAAAAAAACCCAGCAACAGAACCAACAACAACAGCAGCAGCAGCAACAACAACACAATAATGAGATTTCACACTCGTAGCAACGACTAAATCATGAAGAGCTGCCAATATCCACCATGAGAAGTTGGATGGCGCCAATTCTAGGCCCATTTTCTTTTCTCGCTGTTTGTGATTCTGTCTTTATGTATTGCTTTTGCCTAGTACCAAATGGCGCTGCCGTGTCAGTATGTCTCTCTTTACTCATATAACTCAAAGTAAAAGAAATTGCACCAAACAAAATCAACCAAATCTCAGGAACCAAGAAAAAGTTTGTTGGCTGAAGCGCCATATTCAGTACTAGGTAGAGGACACCAAGTTAACTTTTATTTCTACTTAAAGCATGCATACAATTTTTATAAAGTACAGGCACTTTGATTTTAATCTATATCAGTAGAATATGATGGAATCTCACCGCCACCCTGTGCGTAATTATTATTTGATCAAGGACGTCCCCCCCCCCCTTTTTTTTTTCTTCTCAACCTCCATTTTTTTTACGTCTTTTAAAAAGAATAAGGTTAAGTAAGACATGGTATGGTATGCTATAGAACTTATTCTGATATTAGAAGTTTCTTCGTGCCACATCTGATAGATACAATCTTACATCAGGTTTGATAACTCTAGAGATTTTCTAGTTCATAAATCCACATGGTACCACATTTTCCATAACAGAGAATTTCTTTGATTTCTTTCAAAATGTTTTAAAAGTTAGTTTGTATATACATACGCACTCATACGCGTGCACACACACACACACACACA
>NW_004797869.1:30827-31983 GCF_000002075.1 Aplysia californica | reverse complement strand
TGTGAAAGCATTTTTCAGTGTTCTAATTTTATCAGATTATTTTCGGCCGTTTTATGCTTACTATAGGCCATGTTTCAAAGTTTCTCAATCTGTTATCTGTTATTTATTGTCCCAGTGCGCTTCATGCAACTGCAGACACAGCACTGGACGATCAACAATAACTTTGTTTCGTTTCACAGGTGGCGGAATAATTGCTCGATAAGAGGTCCTTGGTGAGTCATTTTGACTGTCAGCATTTTTTTCTCCCCCCCCCTCTCTCTCTCTCTCTCTCTCTCTCTCTCTCCCTCTCTCTGTCTTTTTTTCTAAAGCGACCTGTGTGGTATAGCGTATTGAATTGAACTTGGCAACCGAAATCAATTTGGTTCATTGCCTACTCGCGTCACTGATAAACGACTTGATTACTGAAAATACCAGCAAAACAACTATAATGTGGCGTTTATTTGATTGTAAATCTTAATGTTGAAATCAAGTTTTTACTTGAAAACAGCATTTTCAGTTTCAATATGCTTTATTTATTCACGTCTAAGGCAATGTGCTTTGAGCTAAATCAACCCAGATTTCAGTTTAATTCCCCAGCAGTCAAGGTAGAGAAATAGACGCCAATATTTTGACAATTCAAAGTGGGGTCTATTAATTATTTCATTTTTCTTTATAATAAAATAAAGTTAAATTATTTGAACTCTCAAAATGTTCTTGCACGCTGAACGTAATTTTTTAAAAATATATACAATACTATACAAAAGATCTACATCATGGAAAACGTTAGAAAACAAGTGCGATGCACGAAACGAGTCAAACAATAATCGCCAAGGTCTTTTTTTTATCTGGTGATTTAGAGTGTTGTGTTTGATCGATTTTAGTGCAGCGAGAGAGAGAGAGAGAGGGCTTAACTGATTTGTGACGGAAACTTGGAGAGACGATTGGCCTGATCAAGTCGTGTGAGTCATGACTTATTCAGCTCTATAGTAGCCTGGGAATTTGTACTTCAGCCTTAAACGAAAATTGATTGTGCATTTATCTTTGTTTGAATTATTCATTTGCCTGTGCGCACTTTGTGCTGTTATATAAGCGTGAAAGTTGTGGAGACAATGGGAGAGAGAGAGAGAGAGAGAGAGAGAGAGAGAGAGAGAGAGAGAGAGAGAGAGAGAGAGAGATA
>NW_004797869.1:28685-29837 GCF_000002075.1 Aplysia californica | reverse complement strand
ACCCTTCACCAGGGTACAGGCCACGAACAAACATTTTCCATCTTTCTCTATTCTGGGCTAGCCTCTTGATGTCATTCTATGTCTTCCTACTTTTCTGTACAATAAATTTCTGTGATTCTTCTCCAGGTTCCACGCGGTCTTCCCCTTGATCTTTTACCCCTGTGGATTCTAATCCAAGATAATAGTTATGCTTGGCATTATTGTGAGCCTAAGTTCACTAACCATCCACCAGTGGAACCCCCGACGAGAGAGAAACAAAATGAGTGAAGAGAGAAAAACTGTTTAGTTTGGGTCTGGGAGTGGAGGGAGGGGTTTAGTTTAGTTTTAGTAAGGTTTTACGGCGCTCGCAACTGCATAAGGTCTTATGAGCGCCAAGGGGTGTGTGGATGTCAACAGTCAACAGAGAAGTCCAAACGGGGAATCAGGCTTACTCTGCTCACCTCTCTAGCCTCAACAGCACAAAGTCTGCTTCGATTATCAATGGAAGGGGTTTGGGGCGGGCGGAGGGTGGGGTGATTAATACGGGGTGCCCACTACGGCTTGATCGGGCGGATCGCCTGACTCGGTCGACTGAAACTAAAAACGAAACACGTTTGTTTTTATAGGGGGTGCCCACATACGCGATCGGGTCGGGTCGGGTCGGGTCGGGCCATCGGGTTGTCAGGGCTAGCCAAATTGAGGGCGCAAAGCGGCCATCGTGGCACAAACTGATCGACACGATCGGTGACCTACAAAAACAAACGCGTTTGTTTTCTGGCTTGCGAATCGCGCGATCTGGTGATTTGCAGCCAATCACAACAAGGCTGAGTCACGTGTCCATTTTGACCCATGAACACATTAAGTAGGTACTCTGGGAATTCCCGGTTTCGGTCTCATGCATTTGACCGGCTTCTCACTTCTCACAGCGGGTTTGGAGCGCTCATGGGCTTAGAGGAAGAAGGATACGAATAACAAGAAGGAGGAGGGGCACTATAGAGGGAGGGTGGTGAGAGTGACAGGGAGGGAGAGAGGTAAGTTGAGAGATATATGCAGAGACCTAGATCTAGCAATGTCAATCTCTGACTGATATGGGAAGTGAAAAATTGACAAGAAAGGAGAGAGACACTAAAGCAAGCAAGCAAGCACTTACTCACGGACGCACGCACGCACGCA
>NW_004797869.1:25468-28585 GCF_000002075.1 Aplysia californica | reverse complement strand
AAAATTAATAAATTCCACTTAAGTGATCCCCGTGATGAAATTTGAAGTACAATAACATACATTCCTACACATACACACATAGATACGTAAACAGAATATTTTATCAAAGTTACCAAACAAACAATGTCACACCAATACTCAATACAAACTCACCATTGCTGGTCGCTACTGTGCTGAGCCCTGTTTTTATACTTGGGTTGTCGTGTCTTGTCATATTTTGCTCAAGGATTCACACCAGTGACCATCTTCCTTAGCACCGTCTCACTGACACTTATCGTCATTGCCTTTCTCACCCTTCACCAGGGTACAGGCCACGAACAAACATTTTCCATCTTTCTCTATTCTGAGCTAGCCTCTTGATGTCATTCTATGTCTTCCCACTTTTCTGTACAATACATTTATTTGATTCTTCTCCAGGTTCCACGCGGTCTTCCCCTTGATCTTTTACCCCTATGGATTCTAATCCAAGATAATAGCTATGCTTGACATTGTTGTGAGCCGAAGTTCACTAACCATCCACCAGTGAAACCCCCGACGAGAGAGAAAGAAAATGAGTGAAGAGAGGAAAACTGTTTAGTTTGGGTCTGGGAGAGGAGGGAGGGGTTTAGTTTAGTTTTAGTAAGGTTTTACGACGCTCGCAACTGCATAAGGTCATATGAGCGCCAAGGGGTGTGTGGATGTCAACAGTCAACAGAGAAGTCCAAACGGGGAATCAGGCTTACTCTGCTCACCTCTCTAGTCTCAACAGCACAAAGTCTGCTTCGATTATCAATGGAAGGGGTTTGGGGCGGGCGGAGGGTGGGGTGATTAATACGGGGTGCCCACTACGGCTTGATCGGGCGGATCGCCTGACTCGGTCGACTGAAACTAAAAACAAAACACGTGCCCACATACGCGATCGGGTCGGGTCGGGTCGGGTCGGGCCATCAGGTAGTCAGGGCTAGCCAAATTGAGGGCTCAAAGCGGCCATCGTGGCACAAACCGATCGCGCGTTTGTTTTCTGGCTTGCGAATCGCGCGATCGGGTGGTTTGCAGCCAATCACAACAAGGCTGAGTCACGTGTCCATTTTGACCCATGAATACATTAAGTAAGTACTCTGGGAATTCCCGGTTTCGGTCTCACGCCTTTGACCGTCTTCTCACTTCTCACAGCGGGTTTGGAGCGCTCATGGGCCTAGAGGAAGAAGGATACGAATAACAAAGAAGGAGGAGCACTACAGAGGGAGGGTATTGAGAGTGACAGGGAGGGAGAGAGATAAGTTGAGAGATATATGCAGAGACCTAGATCTAGCAATGTCAATCTAGATCTAGGTCTCTGACTGATATGGGAAGTGAAAAATTGACAAGAAAGGAGAGAGACACTAAAGCAAGCAAGCAAGCACTTACTCACGCACGCACGCGCGCGCGCGCACACACACACACACACACACACACACACACACACACACACACACATGGAGAGAGAGAGAGAGAGAGAGAGAGAGAGAGAGAGAGAGAGAGAGAGAGAGAGAGAGAGAGAGAAAGAGAGATTGAGAGAGAGACAGAGACAGAGACAGAGACAGAGACAGAGACAGAGACAGAGACAGAGACAGAGACAGAGAGATGGAGGGCAGGAAGTCCAAGAGTATCGTTGGCTTATTTTATGTATTCATGGGTCAAAGGTTCAGCCAATTGTAGCCCTCGGTGTAGTCGCATGTAGGTTAAAGGTTTCTCTACTTTAACTTCCAGGTCGTCGAGTACAATCGCGACGGGGTTGTAGTGTGCACTGAAACCACAAGAAAGCGACCCAACCCGATAGGCTCGACCCGACCCGATCGCGTATGTGGGCACCCCCTATAATACGGGGTACCCACTATAGCTGAATCGGGCCGATCGCCCGACTCGATCGCCTGAAACTGAAAACAAACACGCGAGTCGGGCGATGGGCCTGATCCAACTGTAGTGGGCACCCCGTAGGCGACCGAGTCGGGCGATCGGCCCGATCAGCCGATCCCACCCGTACTGGATCAATGACAAGATATAGCTGAGGGGGATAAGGATGACAATGAAGAGACGATAGTTGAGATGGCGACAAGTCACCTGCATGATCACGGCGATATTACGTTGACGACGATAACAGCGAGGAATCTTGAGCGAAGCCGAAGGCGAATACGTCATGTCTACTCGGATCGGAGCTTGAAATCATGTCGTGAAGGCTGCCTTGACTGTATCACTGTATCAGTAGATACCCTCAGCGAAACGTTATCCACCCCACCCCTTTCCTTACGTTAAAGGTTTATTTGTTTGGTCGTTTGTTTTTAAGTTTGTTTTTATTGGGGGGCGGGGAAGGGACGAAAACATGCAGTTAATAGGGCACGTCTCTGCCTGAATACGAGAAAGGAACATTCAGATTGGTGGTCTGGATTCAATGGAACTGGGAGGGGGAAGGGGGGAGAGAGGGGAGGATGGGTGGGGGGGGGGGAGTTGAAGGTTGTTTTCTATATTCATGGACCTTTTCTGCTCCTCATTTAACAGGACCTGGAAAAGAGAGATGAATCACATTTTCGATTCTGTTTTGAAAATTCCACATTGTCAGGAACGAACTCATTGGCAATTCAAATGTAACCACCAATCCGTTCAAGGTTGCTTTAAGTTTAGGACAATATCTAAAAACTTAAAGGGGGCTGTCTTCCATATTGTGAATAGCTATTTGTGTATTGCTTGTTTGCTTTTTTTAAGGAGGGAGGGAGGGGGTTGTATGTCACAGTAACATGATAATTTCCAATAAAAGTACATTCAGTTTCTTAGCTGTACTTAGGAAATACAAAGCAAGCTTGTGATGGAAGACAAAGCAATACATTGCATTGTAGACCATCCTAATCACGGACTTAATTTTTTTTAAAGAAGAAAAACGAGGGAAAAGGTTGAAGGAAATAAAGAATAACAAACTCTGGACTCTCCAACGTTTCGTATAGCAAACTAACTGAGAAAGATGACCATGGACATGCTCTACTGAAGTCCGAGCCAGACAGATTGCATTGTTTATAAATACAAGAACGTCATTCAATACAAGCTGCACTCCTTAACCCTCTCAAACTTAGATTAACAGCCAACCCCCCCCCCCACCGCCCACCGCCC
>NW_004797869.1:22556-25368 GCF_000002075.1 Aplysia californica | reverse complement strand
CTCTCTCTCACGCACGCACGCATGACACACGCAAGCACACACACTTTCCCTGACTTGTTCAATTTAGTCAAGACACTGCATTAAAAACCACCAAATCAGACCGACTCGTAGGTAACAATATGTACTTTTACATTTTTGTTACATCAGAAAAGTCCACTTATTTCCCCTCAAAAACTGACAGCACAAGAATCAGGTTATCTATCAAAAACAACAAGGCATGCGACAGAGAAAACTAGTTTATAGAACATCACCAAAGGTTAAAATGTAATCACGAGATAACATTTAAGTGGTGTCCATCCCAACTCCAGCCCAACACAAACATGCATGCATAAACCATCCTTACTCACATAATATATATACACTCACCACACACACACACACACACGACCATCACCTTCCCTCCATTAAAAACACACACACACGAGCACATACACACAAACACACACACGCACATATCCACACACACACACATATCCACACTGCACACAGACACATATACAACACACACACGCACACTCGCACACACACATACCCACACTGCACACAGACACATATACACACGCATGTGCGCACACACACAAACAAACACACTTACACACACGCATACTCACACTTTCACACACAGCATTTTCTCTCCAGGAGCAGAAAATCCAAAGGTATTTGCTCTGTGATATAAAATAAGGGTTTTGCGTAATATATTATTATTTCCCTGCTGCTAGTAATTTGCTGTGTGTAATTATTACCTAGCTTTCGCGGACTTGTGATAAACAGAAAACAGAGATGAGCCACGCAGTTTGTTTGTTGTTGTTTTTCTACAAATTCAGAAGGTCGATATATTCTGGCACGTTTTTTGTCAAAGTGCCAAGTCTGATATGTGTACAAGAATAAGAAGAACAAGCAAGGGGGGAATTTGATAAACCAAGCCCAGGCAGGGATAATGGCGTTGGCTGGCGAGTAATTATCCTTCAGCAGCTGCCTTCGTTTAACCCTTGCTGCCTTTGCTCGTAAGTTTTCTCTTTAGATTCCAGGGTCCCATGAAAACTTTTTTTCAACTCTTTTTTCCAACTCTGCAAATGATCACGCGAAAAACGGGGTTGTATATTAGCTGTCACATAAGACTTAAGATACATCCATGGGAAACTGAGAGTGCGAGATATCAGAATTATAAGAGGGAAAAAGCAAAACAAAATTATATTACTGATATTTTTGTGTTAAACTTCTTCGCTGTTTGTTCTGTTGCGTATTTATTACAAAATTGTTTGTTTTTTCGTTTATTATGTGTGTTGTTATAAAGTGGGAGTTCTTTGAGTTCTTTTGCTTTGTTCTTAACGATAAAATAACGCTGAAGGGTTAAGGCATACCGAAGGCCTAGTGGCCCTCGGTTACAATAAATAGGCCAAAGATACGTAGGTCGTGAGAGCTAGGCTCATTACCACCGACTCACCATTTGGACTGGGCAAACACCGATTTCCCGCAAATCCAGTTTTTTGTTGAATTTGTTCATACGTAAGCAGTTTAAAATCGACCCATGATCTTATTTTTTGGATAAAATGCTCACTGGTCGTTGTGTCAAAGACATTTCTGTCACAGAAGATTTAGAGGAAAGACAAATAATTTTGTCCCGAGACAAACATAGCCCAGACTGACGCCAATTATCTACCTTTAGTGCACCGTCTCCAGTCCATGTGAACACCAGACAAAATGAATCATTCAAAAAAAAAATTGGTACGATTCTACCAAATACGTCCGAACCATGAAAACAAACAATCACAGTTCTACTCTCTTCAAGATTTCAAATAATCTTATATGTAAATGTCTTGGAGAACCATTATTTATTTTTTTAAATTGGTTCCGTCATCCGGTTACAACAAGCTCATGTAAAGGGAATCTACTTCTTCGAAAGAAACCGGCTAACCGGTTCTTCACCTCAGATGCTCTAACCTTTATCCGGCATTAGTCAGGCGACCAGCAATCATCACGTTCATCTCTGAGAGGAAGCCACATTGGGCAGTAAACACAGGAGGTGATGGGAGCCAGCTGTGGTGTTATTACTGTCCCAGTTTCTACCACGTTAATGGCATGATTAACGTTTGATTTTCAATTGAATTCAGATCAAAATAAACGTTAAATATAGATATGACTTGTCCGAAGGGAGATCTCGTGGTCCAGAGGTTACGGTGTTTGCCCCTCATTCAATAGGTCCCGGGTAAGAAGCGTGACAGCGACGAATATATTATTCTCTAAAATTGTCTCCTTTCACCTATTTTCATGCTCTCCAGTCATGTTCTTTACGCAGTATCTATTCGGAGACGTCTCCGAGGGGAATACACCAATCAAAATGCTTTGTGCCTCTAGACCGAGCAAAAAATCTGGGGGGTTACAGGGGACATACCCCCTGTTTTAACCCATATCTTGATATTTTGCAATTAGGTTTGAAGTTTTCTTTAAAATGAATGATTTTCAACAGTTTTATTGGCTATTTGTGTGATCTGCAGCAAACAGTACGCAGTTTGACCCCTCAAAGCAGTGCATCTGTGTGCGGGAGTGCGTCTCCGAATTGTTTCTGGGTGCTTGCCGGAGACGTCACTCCTGATCTTAAGGTGGGTAAGATCTAACAGCTAGCCTTCTCAAGTAGGGGCGAAAAAATCTAGGAGATCGGGTGTGCAAGTTGCGCACGTTAAAGTTCCTTGGGTGTCCAACATTGATAAGAAAAGGCTTCGGCCGTCACCTGGGCAAAATTCAAAACCTCCTACCAAATGGAAAATGTTTAATGTGTCCCGCAAGCTCATTACATTATTCAGTTGCGAGCGCC
>NW_004797869.1:2548-22456 GCF_000002075.1 Aplysia californica | reverse complement strand
CACACAAACACACACACACACACACACACACACACACACACACACTATAATCTAAAACAGTAGAGCAATGATAATGCACTTCTTCAAAATTGAAAGAACAAAACAGCTTGGATGAGCTGACAATAATAATACTTTATTATGGCCACATAGCTTGACAGCAGGGGTTCCAAAGAGTAAACAACTAAGTGTAAGTGTTAGGAACATTTTAAACACAAAACAGTTTGAACTTCAATGGATCTCTATTATATCCTTATTATATCCAACAGTATATAACAGTAATCAACTAAAAAGCAAGGTTGAGGTCCAGCCCCCCAATATGTGAGAAGTCACATATTGTTTTAGTAAGAGTTTTACGGCACTTGCAACACAGTAAGGTCATAAAAGTGCCGAAGATTCGAGGTGTTACAAGAGAGTAACAAACATAAAAAAAGGAGGGGAGATATGGAAGATAGACGTTTGATACGAAAGAAGAAGCAATATAATACGATTTTGAAAACTGTGCTTAATTACCAGGGTAACATTTTTATAATTTTGCTCTTCGCTTTTTAAACTAACTACGTAAGTATAGAGAAGTTAACTGAAACAAACTATTGTATATTTCCAACAAATACACATAATAATACCATTTTGAAGTGTTATGCTCATTTTTTTTTTAAACAACAACAAAAAATCATAACCAGAGTAAGATCACAGAAAAATGGCACGCATTTTTTGCATTTCATTATAAAATAATTTGATAATTTGTAACAAAACATTCAAATGAATCAATTCTTAAAATCAAAATTCTCATTGCCTTCTGCTCTTTCAGCAGTGTAACTCTTATCAAGAAGCAAGAAGTTTTGGACATTTTAAGTAACACTGAGGTGAAAGAGAGAGACAAGGCAGCTGAAGTGTTTAACCCAGGTACAACAGGAACAGCACAAGAGAGACATGTGAGAAGTAGCACAAATACAAGTACACACATACACCCACACAAACACTCACTTCTACAGAACACAAGCAAGTACACACAGGTGTACAAACAGATGCACGCACATACACCCATGGGATTTTTTCCTTTCCTCAACTCTTCTTTATCCTTCTGTCTTCTCAAGCCACAATTTTTCATGTGGGCAACAGTGAGCAAAGTAGTAGTAAAATACTAAACAAACAATTGGTACACATCATATCACATAAAATTCGCCAAAATCAGGACCGATACAGTATTTAGTCTCTTTCTTCAATATTCAACAAAACTCTCTGACCTAAATTCAAAGTCGACAACTGGGCACTGGGGTCATTCAGTAAAACTCTTGGATATGACATGGCAATGGTGTAAACATTCTGACTGAACCCCTGAGTGGTGATGAAGTCTAGAACATTCTGAGGACAAAGAAAAACGTTTTCAATCTAATCATCTTCATCAGTATTTCTCACTGCATACAAAAGTACAGGCCATCAAGAAGGGCTCTCCATGCACTTCTTCCCTGGACTAAATTTCCCTCTGAGAAAGTATTATCTTATCTTATTGTCTCCACCTCTGTCCAGCTGTATCCCATCTCCTTTAAGTTGGGATCTAAACCCTTCCTCCATGTACTTTATCGTCTTTCTTTCTTTCTCTTTCCATGTGGATTCCATCTTAAGGCTTGGTGGGTAATGTTTGTCTTCAATTTTTTTAAGACAGGTGTGTCCAATCCAATTCCATTTGTTCTTTCTTTTTTCAATATCTATTTTTTGCTGATTTGTTTGCTCCCATAGTTGTTTATTTCTTATGGAGTCAGGTCAATTAACTTTTAGCATTTTTCTTAAGCAGCGATTAATAAATGCCTGTAGCTTTTAAGAAATTGTACACACTTGGCTTAGCAACAATTGTTTCCAAAATTCAAAGAAAAGATTTTTAGGGGGCTCTCGTGGCCTAGAGGTTAAGGTGTTGGCCTCTCATTCAAAAGGTCCTGGGTTCGAATCCGGGTAGCGACCGAAAAATTTTCTTCACTAAATTTGTCTCCTTTCACCTCATTTCCTGGCCTCTAGCAATGTTCTGTCGTCTGCTTTCGTCTCCTCTTTCTGCCCCCACCCCCTCACCTCCTTTGCCCCTTCCTCTTGGCTCCTGATTCTTTCTGCAGCCTTTCTACTGCTACTCCTTCACTTCTTCTTACCGCTGTCTTTCAGCTACACCCCTGATCTTCTGGTAGGAAAGATCTACACCTAGCCTTCTCGGACAAGGGCGAAAAATCTCGGAGGTCCCATGTGCAAGTTGGGCACGTTAAAGATCCCTTGGTGGTCTAAAATCGATAAGAGTAGGCTTCGGCCGCCACCCGGGCAAAATTCCAAATTTCCTACCAACTGAAAATATTAGGTGTGTCCCGTGCGCTCATATGACCTTATGCAGTTGCGAGCGCCGTAAAACACTTTACAAAAACAAACAAAAAAGATTTTTAAAGAGAAAAAAAATATCTTGAAGATCAATGGGACTTTATCTCTAAAGTAAGAATGACCACAACTTTTTTCCAATCATATGTCTAATTTTATGAGTCTCAAATTTCAATAGTGTGGTCTTCCGCCAATAGCTTGTTGAATGAAGCACCATCAGGCTTAATGTCCACTAGCAATACAGAACCGAATTTTTCCTAATATAATTATCACTTAATTAAGAGCATGTCGTAAATCTGTTCACTACATATCTGTTCCAGCGCTAGAGGCTATTAACAGAAACAGATTAGCCATAAAGTGACTCATTTAGCTAGGACCTGAAGGAAGGGAAACAAACAACACATGCCTTCCATTAATGCCTGAAACAGCAGCATTGCCTTTGGGAAAAGATGTTTAGGGACAAGGTGTGAGACAAAATTGCACAATGAGAAAAGCCAGTAACCAGCCAATCATGGCAGGCGGACAGAGTGAGAGGGCTGCGCTGTAATTATAATGAGCATTGTCTGCAATCGCTCAGCATAAGAAAACTTCACATCTCGGATTAGCTCAACTGCTTTGAAGGAACAAATTGCAGGAAATCATGTATCAGAATACTAACTCTAGTTTGCTCCTTCAGACTTCATTTAATAGCAAGTTCAGATAATAGCATGCTTTTCTTGTAATCCAAGGGGAGTGCTATTAGCTAGACACCATGTACTAGAACATTTGTACCAATTTACCTGTACTTGGTTTTCAAGGAAAAATTTTCGTTGGCAAGTTGTTCCAACTGGAGTTCTGAGTATGATAGTCACAACATTACAGCCAGTTCCCTCGGGCTCTTCTGGAAGTTTTATCACCTATGAAACGATATTATAAACAAGTTTTTAAAATTATTTCAGGTCAATCTTTAAAGTAGTGATGACTATAACAGTTAATCAATGCTAATCATGTTAACAGACATAAAGATAAGCAACACCTAGGCCTAAATAAAAGCTGAAAAATCCAATTAAGAAGAGGGCATTACTTTACCAATGAATGAAATGATTAAGTTTGAAATCACAAGAAACATCCATGAAGATCAGAGGCTCATATCACGACAGAAAGATCAAAATTATCACTGTCTAATGCTCACTATTATGCAGTCATACACAATTCTAAACTGAACTTTAAAAAACTTTCTAAAGCGTGTTGACGTTCAACTTCTTTGACTCCTAAGCCATAACAAATATTTCAGCCATCAACCACGGTAGTCAGAGCTATTTTCAAAAAAGCACAAAAACACAAATCTTCAAAGATTCCATTTAACTACTGATTCTAATAGAACTTCAAGAATAAAGCTCCAAAACGTACTAAAATTATATTCTGAGATAAAGCAGCCTAAATAACAGAGAATTTACCATGACCTCAAGCACAACTGATCACCATAAGAATGAAAACAATGTCCGTCCAAGTAACTGAAACCTCCCCCGTTCCTTTCCAATTCAAAATAAAAACAGCAGAAAAGACAAACAAAACCACTGGAAAAAACATCTGAAGCACCCAGCCTCTTATAGCCAAAAACAATGCACGAGTCACTGTACAACTAACCCTTCTTGCTACAGGTTCTTTGGGTTTGCTAGCAGCAGCAGCGACCCTCTGATTGATACATTCCTGCACAATTCTTTTCCTTGCTGCTCTCTGACCTGGAGACATCATGTGCTCATTATCATCTCCGCTGGACTCGGACTCATTTCCCTATCAAAAGGAGAATATGCCTTACACACGTTTGTTTGGAAACCATTCATTAAGTCTACTCATTAGAAGAAGTGAGAGGGAGAAGAGAGTGGGGATGTAAGTGGTGGTGGTGATGGTGCTAGAGGTGGGAAGGGAGAAACGGGAGCAGACAACTGCTACGGTATATGTAATGTTAGTATGTATACAGACAAGAATCATGCACCATACAGCAGCAACTTTCTAAATTCAGCTTAACTAGTGAACATAGTCAGATACTGTCAGTGGGTGGTTGGTGTGTGCTCTGGTGTGGTTTGCTCCTTCTTTCCTATCCAACATCTATAATCCTTATCTCCCTTCCTTCTTTTTGTGTTTGTTACTCTCTTGTAACACCTTTAATCTTCAGCACTTATATGACCTTTTTTTCACCACCACAAAAAAACAACACATTTTTACTATAATACTATTTATTTGTTCATAAAAGGTTAGTGAAAAGTCAGTTTGAATAATGATAGTCTACATTTCCCTCTCTCTTGTAACAGTTTGCTAAATCCTGGGAATCATGTCCTGAGCTTTAATGAGTTAATAAAAACTGTCCTCAGCACTAAATGTACAAAAGAGTACTAAACAACACAAGACTGCATTCATCACATGAGACTGCATTCCAGAAGTGGTCATTCACCCCGTAGGATCTGACAAGTTGTAAAAAAATAACCCGCAAACTTGGATGAAAAGAAAGTGTTACAGAAAAGCACCTAGTTATGCTTGATATTAATTAAACGCAGCCCACCAGGTTATGTCAAAAACTTTCAGATGCAAGGGTTTCTTGATTATAACTTAACTAAAAAGAAAGAAGAAATGAGGACATTGCGCAATAGAGAAAAGTAGACTCAACACCACTCGAATTTTATGAACTACCGGTAAATTAAAGCATAGGGCTTACTGATACACTTCACAAAAAACCTTTTGGCAAGTACTCATGCTGGGAAAACAATTAAATGAACTTCAGGACTTCAAGTGAAAGACTTTCACATCAGGCTCATGGAATTTGAGCAATATCCAGAAATATGTTCACTTTCGTGTACAGATGGATCTTCTAAAAACAATAAAAGCTACTTTCACAAAACAACATAGTGTAAGAATAAATAGCCCTGTGGAACAAGTGTAAAATTCCAAACCTCTTCCATACTGAAGATGGAGTCACATCAGTATCTAGTCTGGTTCATAAAGTAATATTCTGACCTAAACACAAAAATAACCTGAAATTACTAAACAAGTAATAATGGCATTTTAATCAAATTTCCAGTAAGCTTCTTACCCCCAAAGCATAACCTTCACCTTTCCACGCTGGACCAGAAAACCGCTCACATTTCTCTATCTTTCTTTTTCGCTTTTCTTCTTCTCTTGGAATAAGTACTCTGTCCATATAATCTTGAGCCTGTGGAAACACAAAAATCTAATCAAGAGCTTGTTATACAGCATGAAGTGGGAGAGCATATTGGATTGAATAAACATAGAATGTAAAAGAGAAAAAATGAATGTGCATTCTTTTTAGATGTTTTAAATTCATCTTTTCTCACAAAGTAATTTTTAAAAGGTAAGACTTCTGTGTTTTTAAAAGGTAAGACTTAAGAGCTAATTGGATTTTAACACGCAAAATTCTCTTACAAAAAAATGGCATTCTTTTCCATGTCTACAAACTGAGCTTAATGACTAAACTTTAAGACTTTTTTTACACCTGTTGATTCATTCACTTCATTTATTTTCACCTCTTACCTTTTCATCTTGCTTTTTCTGCAGCCTCTCCACAATATCCTCCTTTTCTTGTCTGTATCTCTCTACTACATTTGTATAGTCAGGAATGGTTTCCTGATCCCCTGACAGACAAAACAAAGTTTAGGGTAATTCACCCGTCAGATTAAAAAAATTAAATAAGAGTCTAGGAACTCTTTAGAAACATCAGAAGGATAACAAACCCTAAAACAAATAAAATGCCAACAAAATGTCCAACATAATCATATCAGTCAAGCCAAGTAAACAATAAATGTGGAACAAAGTGGGGTTTATTTTTTGTTTGTTTTTGTCTTTTTTAAATCTCGGCAATGATTTAGAAAAATGCTTAATTTCCAGTTGTCAAAATTGAGTTACTGCTATCATTATACATCTAAATAATATCCATGCACACTGTATCAAAAGACTTCGTTGAAATTCGAAATAACTTTTTTAAATCCAAGTTTTGCAAAAATAATTACTTACATTTGAACACCTGACGTCCATTTTTTACAATACAATTTCCAGTTGAGTCAAAGCAAGTTAAAAATCACAACATCTGTGCTTTTCCATGAATTAATAATGAACATGTTGACCCAAAGGCTATCATAACCGAAAGACAAGAATAGTGTAGATATAATGCACATCAGGCGCAGCCAATGGTTTGTCGAACTAACCAGCAGTAATTAACATCGACATTACTGTACTAGAAAACAAAGCAAGAAGTAACGAACTCTTATTCCTAGTCCTCTGTACTTTACCCAAAAACTCTTGCTTCCTAAACCACAACACAGTCAAAACATGCACTCCCCCTGCAAATATGAAATCTGTGTGATGACGAAATGTCAACCGATACCACACCAATGATGCAGTACCGTGCACATCAAGCTTAGAATAACCTACTATACAATGTTCTTAACACCTGCACATTGAACAAAGCTTGCACATAATTTCCATTCATAATCAAACGTTCTTTATTGAACTTCTAGGAACACTAGTTTTACATGGGGACCTGTGTTCAATGCTTATTATAAAACTAAGTGCTGTCTGAGTTAAGAGTGGAAAAGGGGAGGGAGTATATTGTTTTGGGCCAAGATGAAGATTCTCTCCTTGTTAAAATTCCCTCTTACATGATTGGACAATCCCTGGTATAGCCAGTGTGGAGTCTAGGCCAGGTAAGGTAGCAATCCATACCTTCCAACCACTCCACGACCACAAATAGGGAGTTATTTTTAAAATCCTCAAAAAAATAGGAGTTGGGGGGGGGGGGATAATTATAGTCTCCATAACATCAGTAGATTAAGATTCCATATATCAAACCAAGCATATTATATGCATGTATTTGCAAACCATCATCATCTAGATCTGCAACAAATATTCAAAGCAACTACACACAAATATAGAGATCATACCTGTGTTGTTCCATTTTGAAAAGACCTTGTTAAGTTTTGAAGCCAACCAGTTCAGAAGTAGCACTGTCACTACTACAACAAACAGACCTTGCAAGGAGACTTTCAGAACTGTGAGAAATAAAATATCATAAAATGGTGATACTTGAAACAAGTGCCAAACTTATAAGAACAAATTTCAACTCTGAAAAATGTGTTTTTACTTGAGACCAGAACAAAATACTTCCCACATAAGTAAAGGAATCAGCACCTCATACTCTTTGAATTACATCTGGCTCATGAACTCTTTCTAAAATGTCTCAATTATCTGGAAATTTGAATTTGAGTTTAAATAATGAGAAGCACTTCAAAACAAAAACAGCCACTGAATGCAGGGGAAAAGCACGATAGACTGGCAGAAATACCTGAAGGTCAAAAAAGGTCAGAGAGAACCCCCCCTCACAACGATTCCCTTCTAATGAGCGCTGTGAAAGAAATGACTATGCTATTTGCCAAAGTGTTGCTGTTTATTCTGATCAGAAAAACAGTCGCTACCCAGATTCGAACCTAGGACCTTTAAAAGAGAGGTGAACACCTTAATCTCTAGGCCTTGGAACCCCCACTTACGATTTGTGTGTATGAAATGTGGGCAAGGCTTAAAGATTATGACGGATCAAAAGGCTTCCCTCACCAGCAGCTGAAAATTTATGGTTACTGATTGATCAACTTCGGTAAACACTGACCCAGGCTACATTATCATTTATTTGAGGGAATAAGAATAACAACAGGTGAATAGATGATGACGGCTCGTACACTGCGTTAGGAGCAAATACATAATTTGTGTCACGACATGGAATCAGGGGCTAGTCAATTTTGTGGCAAACGGAGTTAATTGGTACCATCTTAAAGCCTGCTCATTTGCCTTGTATTTGGTGGGGGAAAAAAATCCATTTATTTTGGATAGGAAGATTTTCAGAAGTAAAATTAGTAAGAAAATGGCCGCCAAAATTGAGTTATTTCTTTAGCTTAACTTTGAGAGTCCATGGAAACAAAAAATTTACATCTTTAATGCCTTTCTTCTTCTTCTTCTCGATCGCATCACACTTGAAGTCTGGTATCTGTTATAAATTGGGCCGTCCTGCTCAGTTCATCTGTCGGCCCGTATAGCTTCTCTTGCAGCGTCAGTGGGGTTGGCCACGTTTCCTGTCTAAGGGCCCTGTGTGTCTTGCAGTGCTGAAGGATGTGTTCAACAGTTTGGTCCGCCTCTCCACACTGGCATTTTGGTGATTGTACTAGTTTAAAACATTTGTACATATGTTGTCTCAGTCTTGTGTGTTGTGTCCTTAGTCTGAAGATAATCACTTGTTCTTGGCGGGACAGCTCATGGTAGCCATCAGGTGTCTGAGGTGCTTTAAATCTATATGTGTATTTATAATAGTTTTTATTTCTGTGTAGTTAACGCTGTTGTCTGGTTGCTCTTTCTGTGCTCCTAGTTTGGCCATCCTGTCTGCCTGCTCATTTCCCAAGACACCACAGTGGGATGGAATCCACTGCAGCATGATCCTCAGACATGGGATGTCCTCAATTTCTTTTCGTAGCCTTGGTAGTTTGCCGGAAGTGATTGCCTGCAGTACTGACATGGCATCTGTTAGGAACACTACTTGGCAATAAAATTTAATGCCTTTAATTCAATATTTTTCAGTAAAATCCACACAGAACTGTGTTTTTTAAGGGCATGAAGGTGTTGAGCCCCCCCCCCAAAAAAGAAAATTCGGTAAAAATTCCCAAATTTGCGGGAAAATGCCGGTTTCTTGACTTTCATTATTTTGACTAGCGCCTGATTTCATCCAGCTGTTTCACATTTGTGATTTATTTATTACAAAGTGTCGGGCTGAGCCGTAAGAGATTTGTGTAGCCATGTGATACAGGCAATTTTGTTTGTTGGTTGATAAAATATGGTGTCCGTGGCTGACAGGTGACTGTTTTCCACAATGAAATTAAGTAGAAAAAAATATAAAGGGGGGGGGGAACGAAAACTGGCTGTTTGTGCAGGTGACCATTATACAGGTGGCCATCATGGTATGCTGCAGGTTCAACTGTATTATACACACATTTATACACACAGATATAATATCATCTATTTATTTATTTATTATTATATATGTGAGGCAGTGTGGTGAAATCAGGCACTCGTCAAAATAATGAAATAGAAGAAAACAACATTTTTCTTCCCATTTGGAAACTTTTGTCGAATTTTCATTTTCTGACTCAACACCTTTTATGTCCATTTGAAAACAATTGCGGTGTGGCTTTTGCTGAAAAACGTTGATTAGGCACAAAAGGGTACGTGCGTAGATCTATAAATTTACAGTTTCCAAGGAAGCTTTGAAAGTCACCAAACTTTGGCTACCATTTTCTCTCTTATTTCAACTCTGAAACCAGCAGGTGATTCCTATACTATACCTCCTTCAATACAAAATCTCAATTTTAATTCAAGATCGGATAATTTTTTCATTGAAAGCAAGACTAATGAAAAAGCTTTATATAAGATGATACCAATAGCTCCATAAGTCCAAATATGACGAGCGCCTGATTCCATCGCATCATGACACAGACACACACATATTTCTTAACATAGCCTATATTCATGTTTGGCCCTCAAAGCAGCCCATCTGAGCCATCTCAATCAGTTGGGGGCCTATGTGGTATTGACAGTTAAAGTCTACGAAAACAAGAATTGAGGGTCTGGAACACTGGTCCGAATGAGGGGGGGGGGGGTGTTATGATGTTATGTATTCTTAATATAGACGAGCACAAGACGATAGTAAACATTCAGCCATACTGATTTCATAGGGAAGGGAAGTGTTTATTTTCGTATCGAACATCTTCACTAGATCTATATTCGAGTATAAGTATCGAATATCATGACATCCCCTTTACTTAATAGAAAAATTCAAAATGGATATTTCCAATCTTTTTTTAATCTTTCCATTTCTGAACTTAACAAAATAAGACGTTAACGAAAATTTAAAAAACTTGGTCCCAACTGAACACTCAACAAAAGAATATCTCTTAGCAACAATTTATGTTATCACCATTATTCGTTTGACTATCTCGTCAATTATTATTATAATAATTTCAAATCTAGCAAACTGGATTATAGGCTCACATGGACATAAGCTTGATGTGATTCGATGACATTTGAAATGATTAAGATTTCTTCACCAATTAATAATTTAAATGATTATTTCCTCCATACTTATACTCGAATATAGTGAAGATGTTCGATACGATAGTAAACATTCAGCCATATATTGATTTCATAGGGAAGGGAAGTGTTTATTTTCGTATCGAACATCTTCACTATATTCGAGTATAAGTATCGAATATCATGACGGGGGTAGGGGGGGGGGGGGGATGATAATAAGATATATAATAAAGGAAGACAAAAATCATTAGCGCTGTTGAATTGTTGAGATTGTCATTAAATGATTTTTTGGCATCATCGTCAGCAGAGATTTTCAGTTCCAAATTGTATTATAATTATGCGAATCAAAACTTTAAATGGATTCATTACTTCAACACTATTAAAACTCTTTTAGTACCACAATGCAGCACATGACTGTATGGTTCTCTGAAAAAGCAGCAATGTATCTGTGCATGGTACAGAAAGAGTTAAATTTTATTAAATAAATAAAAGTTTATTCTTTTATGTTCTAAGTAGATTTCTAGAATCTATAAGATCTAGATTATAATTTTATAGATCTAGATCTAGATCTAGATCTAGAAATCTAGATATCTAAAGGTAAACAAAGTAATCTCCAGTTTTGGCCCCAGAGTAATAATATTATGAGTTACTTCGGTCAGTCAGGTTAGGGCGGGTAGGGTAGGGTAGGGGTAGAGGTAGGATATTGCATTGTTGTTAGGAGTCTAGATCTAGAATCTAGTCTAAGTAGATATATCTAATAGTTGGGGTTCAAAATCGGATTATCTTTAAAAATGTTCAAGCTGTAAATTATTAGGAGGCGACAGTCTGCAGTGAGTCGCCATTTACCACAGAATAAATAAAATTAGATTCTATTCTTCTTTCGTCATCGCGATTCTGTGACTGTCTTCCTCCTAAGTCCTTTACTTTGCATCTTCTCTGTTGATGCCTGTGGACTCAAAATCATGAGTGATTTCCATACTGGTGGTAGAAACTAGATTAGATCTAGAATCTCGATTTCTAGGTGCGAACTAACACCAATCAACTTTTCCAAGCAAACAATATGATTCAGTATTAGTTCTAGATCTATATCAAAGGGGAAAAACTTCCACTCCTCACTTGCAACGTCCATGGGGGGAGCAAGGTTATCAAAGATAACGTTCTGTGATCTTCCCGTTGTGGTTCTGCTGTGTTTACAAAATTGGAGACACGGAAGCAAAGAATGATAGGGCCCAGCCTAGGGTGGGATTCGGTTGACAGCTTAGGTTTGTGAACTATGACATGAGTCTGACCCCTGAAGGCCACGATCATGGTATAGCCCATTTAGCATTAACCTAATTTCTCGTTTTCATTTTAGACAAGTCCAAACTACGATTGTTTAGACATTTCCTTCTGTATGACTCGTTTATTGTGAATTCTTAAGCTTTCAGGAAGCTCACTTTATAAGCAACAGTAAAAAGTAGCCTTTAAAAAATAAAAGAAATAGAGGCTCATGTTCGAAAAGCTGTCACCCCTCCACTTCAGTTGAACTCATTCGGGAACCAATTGGAACGTTACAACTAGTCATGTGACATGTGCAAACTGTATAAGAGTTGGCTCACTACCTCGTATCGTCCTCTTTTCCACCACAACAGATAGAAGGGTGAAGAAACTAAAAAAGGAAACAACACACAAAATGGCTGTTAACGGCGTTAAAAATGGTAGTCACTATACTGAATTGAATCGACACTACGCAGAAGAATGCAGCCAAGATGATGTTGGGAGTTTCCTCTTCACATCGGAATCTGTAGGGGAGGGCCATCCTGGTAATTTTCTTTTGAATTCTGTTTGCGAGTGGAGAAACACTGTCGAGCTTGCGCTTATTTTCGCACATGTTCCAGAATAGTAACTAACTTAGTTATCTCCCTTCTGTTTAGGGAGTAACGAATTCCAGACTACGCTTGTGCTGCACACCCATCCCAAAGGGGACTTTTTTCACTATATGTTCTTATTTTACATGGCAATTTTGTTTCTTATAAAGTCTGAACTAAATTAGCTCACCAATTTTTTATATTAGATTGCTGTTCGCTCCTAGACTTATCCGTCCGTAAAAGAGCGGGTTGGGTGAAGGGAGGTAACTGAACTAGAGATATCTAGACCTGGGTTATGGGTTTGGTTCTCGTACTCGCACATTTCCCGAATTTTGTTGTGGACTCGAAATGAACGTGTTTAAAACCGTTTCCGTGATGTCAGTTGAACCTAATTTTTTATGATGTTTTGTGTGAGTCACAAAAGAACTCACCAGCGAGACTAGATTCTAGGCCTAGATCCCTAGATCATCTAGAATCTAGATAGATCTAAAGACTAATTATTTAATAATCTGTTACGTCTAGAATCTAGAGATCTGGATAGGCCTAATTACTGGTAGATTGTCTAGATCTAGAATCTAGTAGATATCTAGATCTAGCTTATGTCACAAATATGTTTCTTAGTTTTTATTGTGGATTTTCCTCAGACAAGATCTGCGATCAGATTAGTGATGCTATCTTGGATGCTCACTTGAAGCAAGACCCCAATGCCATGGTAGCTTGTGAAAGTGTAACAAAGACTGGCATGATCCTTGTCGCTGGAGAAATTTCTTCCCAAGCCAATGTGGATTACCAAAAAGTCATCAGAGACACCATCAAACAAATTGGATATGATGATTCCTCAAAAGGTAAAGAAGTGATTGACTTTTTAAAAAGGCCTCGTTTTAAAAATTACTCTTTAGTAGTGTCTGTTGACACTAGCAACCACATATGAATGTGCCCTTTGTAGAGTTGTCATTGCTCTGCTACATTTTTTTGTCATTTTTGTCTTACTGACCAAGGCATCGGACTTGGTAAGTAGGAGTTGGAGGGTGCCACTGATAAGCCCTACTTATTTACTTTCCCTGTGGTGTTTTTCTTATTCCCTGAGCTAATGAATGAACTTTGTGGCTTCCCTTTTTCTTTACTCAAACAATATAAAGAGCCTTAGACCTGACCTCAGTGTAGCTAGTTATAGACTTTATAGGCTGGTCAACTTCTTTCATGCTTCGTGTTCCAAGAAATGGACTTGCAAAAAAGTTGTTTTATTTTCTGATTTATTTTGTTGAAAAAAGTTTTTCAGGTCCAGTGTTTCAAGTGTATGCTTTATTAATTTTGCAGGCTTTGACTACAAGACCTGTAATGTGTTGATTGCCCTGGAAGAACAGAGTCCAGACATCGCCCAAGGTGTCCACGTTGGAAAAGATCAGGATGACATCGGAGCAGGTGACCAGGGTCTCATGTTTGGTTATGCCACAGATGAGACTGCTGAGTGCATGCCTCTCACTGTTGTTCTCTCCCATCAGCTTAATGCCAAGATTGCTGAGCTCCGCCGCAGCGGTGTGCTTCCCTGGGCAAGACCAGACACAAAGACTCAGGTTGGTTGATGCTTATTGTTATGTAATTCAGACCTTTTGGTTAGTGCAAAGTTTGTGAGAGCTGCTAACCCTTTAGCTGGTGACCCATTGAATTCTCTTGGGTGTTTTGAGAAAAGGGGGGGGGGGGAAAAAATGGCTGGAAAAAAGGGGGTATTCTTTGTTGGTGAAGCATGGGCTGGGAAGATTGCTATTCTTTACCAATGTTTGCTTTTTCTTTCTTTTTTTTCTGAGCGTAAGTTGAGCATTTGATTGAATCTGCAAAATATATTAATGATACATGAAGTATGAATATATTGTGCATGAGTGTGATGCAGAGTAAGAAAAATTGGTTACTGTTTGTGTTTCCGTAACTCACTTTATCTCTGAGGGGGGGAAACCAGGGCCCTCTTCTCTTAGTATAAGATCTAAAAATTGACATAGGGGCCTATACGTCACAAAATTAAATGGTCATTTAATCAAAACAAGTAAACCTATTTCGATAGTCCATGTAATGAATGAACTCCGGTAAAAGAGATCTGTTTTTGACAATTGGTGAAAAGTAATTTTAAGTCACCAGTCGAAAATGACTCAGGTTCCAGATTTGGACTGGGAGCAGCTTGCCAGAGATGAGGAGTTGAGTAAGTGTCTTAAAATGTATTTTTCCATGGGAAAATTCAAAGGTTAAGTATGCCTTGTTTTAAGCTCTTGAGTGCTTATTGTTATTAATGTTTTGGCTGTTTGATTTCAGGTGACAGTTGAGTACCGATACATCAAAGGTGCTGCTGTGCCACAAAGAGTCCACACCATTGTCATCTCTGCTCAACATGACGAAAACGTCACTCTTGAACAGCTGAGGAAAGATTTGAGAGAAAAGGTTATCCAGGCTGTCATCCCCTCTAAGTACTTGGATAGTAACACTGTATTCCATCTGCAACCCTCTGGAAAATTCATCATTGGAGGACCTCAGGTATGAGTGGCAATGCATCTAGGCTTTGGGGAATTTCGTAACAGTAATCAAATACAAGAAAGAGCAGTCAATACCTAGACGGTATCCTCAGAAAATCTAGTTGATGATAGGAATCAGTGTACAGTCAAACCTCGTTTTACCAGCAGGTTTTGTTTCTATATAAATATAGTATCTGTGCCTTTATATATGTCCAGCAAACTGACCTCCAGGGTTACACACTGCTTCCACTCATTGGCTGCTTGATATTTTCCCTTGACATTAGGCAGTAGAGGCTATTTACCAGAGAAATGCAATCGAAACCAATAGCACTATTCCACAAGCTTCATGCATGTCCCAAGGATAACAGTTTATAACAATGTTTGACTGTGTTAGGAATGGGACTACACCCAACTTAGTTTTTAACTTTCCAAGACCTTTTTGAATGTATTCGTAAATCTGTAACTGGCTCTCAAATTATTGTTATACTGGAGGGGGTGGCGGGGGATTGTTATGGTAAGTAATTTGTATTATTTTTTGTGGGAGAAGAATGTTACGTCGGTTGTAGTATTCTGTCAGGTTTGTTTTATTGACTATTTTTGTCGCTTCAGGGTGATGCTGGTCTTACTGGACGTAAAATCATTGTCGATACATATGGTGGATGGGGTGCCCACGGCGGTGGTGCCTTCTCTGGCAAAGATTTCTCCAAGGTGGACAGGTCTGCTGCATATGCTGCTCGCTGGGTTGCTAAGTCTCTTGTCAAGGCTGGTCTGTGCAAGCGTGTTTTAGTTCAGGTAAGCACACAATTTTCATAATGTAATCCCTATTGGTAGTAAATTTGGACATAACATTAACTTTAACTCACTGAGTGCCGTTAGTTGAAATCGCAATTTCATCCCGGGTCCAAGGGTGTTCATGAAAATTCATTGTCTGATAGCTATTTTAAGTAAATACTCAAAACTTTCACTGTTTGTCATTTTTAATGTTGTGTTTTATGATGTGAAAACAGGTAAAACTAGGAATTATATGAGCCATTGGTTAAGGAAGTGCATGAAGCAGTCTCAAAGGCACATTTTATTTTGCCCGGGATCTAAGTTTGATGACCATCTGGTATGCCTTGTTCAATATCAGAACCCACTGAAACAGTTTTTCAACTAGAGGCTGGAAGGTGTTAAGTTCAACCTAAAATTGCCGCGAAATAATGTGACAAGACTACAAAATACTGTCCTCACCTAGAAAAACAAAAGCTTCTCTTATGACTCAAAGGAACTACCTAATTAAACCGGCATTCAGTAGCATGCCTTTCCTTTCCACTAGTGTCGAGATCATTCATGGGTCAGTAAATTGTGGGTTCGGTGTTTCTCAAATGTATTGGCCTTCCGATGCTGTGTCGGCGTGGCAGTTAATGAGTAATTTAAAAATTATTTTTAACATTTTCTGCCAAGGATCTATATATATAAGCCTATATTGGTTGAAGTTAATTTTACTTTATGATTATGGGGTACTGGAGCTTTCCCTTAAAAGTTATGGATGGTAAAAAATTTTCCTTTATGAATTTTGGTGCGTGAATTTTTCTTTTGTTCTGTCACAAATACTGGATGTCTCAGCTTGGAATGTGTTTGAAAAGGCTTAGAAGTAACTGTCACTTGCACTCGTGCACTTTGAAACTAGAAGTGATAATCTTTGTATGTTCCAAGCTGACTAGGTAGTTCCCATTTACCCTCTGTTATCAATAGTCACTGACGGATCTCGTAACGTGCGCCTGAGACTGCCTTGATTGGGCATTTTTGTCCTGTTAATTTTTTTTAATTTGACAAATATTAACTAATTAAAACCGGATAGTCACGACTATAATAGGAGAAATGTATAACAGTAACTTGGCCGTATTGTACCATAATGGAATCTGGCCCGTTGGAATCAGTATTCTTTTCTCAACAGTAGCATTTTTCCAAACCATTTCCTGTGGTAAAGGTGGGGGTGGGGTGCGGTTGTTTGTTTTGTTTTTTATGAGTTTGTAAAAGTGTATGGGTGGTATTTTAGATTGTTTCCCATGTCCTCGGGATTCATAACATCATTTTAAGTAGTAAGGCCCTTTTTATCAATACTCTGTGACATTATATTAATAGTATTTGTTTTGTTTTTGCCTCATCAGGTTTCATATGCCATTGGCATTGCTGAGCCCTTGTCCATCACAGTCTTCAGCTATGGTACCTCACAGAAATCAGAGCGAGAACTTCTGGATATAGTTAAAAAGAACTTTGACCTCAGGCCCGGACGCATTGTCAAGTGAGTGTTCTTTCTCTTTGTGTATTCCATGAGTTATTACATCTTGTAGTCCCAGAGGAGATGGGAACCCAATATTTTGGGGCATTTGTGTGGGCCTTAGTATTGTTCTGGGGAATATTATATCGAAACCTATGTGATGAGGTAGAAAGCCAGTTAAATATTGCTGTCAGTGATGTGTGGGGTGCAGAACAGCCATTGACCTTGCATCTGAATTTGTTGCCATTTTTTTTCTTCCATTTAATTCTTATTTCTTGCTTAAAAAGATAGTGTGTAGGTCTACTTTTTGTAGCATTTGTCAAGAGATTTTTTCATACAAAACCTACTCTTTGGTGGCACATGTATAGTACAGCTACCCTCGTTCTGATGCCTTGTTTCCTCCTGAAAGTACTGAAAGGAAGTATTATTCAAAACAGAATCTTGGAATAGTAGATTCTGTCTCTAATTATGTCCTTATATTCCATTGATTTTTTTATTTTTTTAATGTGTTGGGTTTTTTTTATGTCTGTACAGGGAGCTGAAACTGAGAAACCCAATCTACCAGAACACTGCCTGCTATGGACATTTTGGACGCAATGAGTTCACCTGGGAACAGCCCAAGAAGTTGATATTCTAAGATTCTTGCTGCTTAGTATGGATGTGTCTGGACCAGTATTTTGTTGTGGGATTTTTAAAAACTTTTTTTTTACATTTTATTTTTGTACAAGGGGTAGAACATTGGCCATAACTTCAGTAACATCAAATCCAAAATTTTTATTGGTTGTTATTGCTCAATTTGACATTGTTGGAGCTTTAGTAGAGAATTGGTTCTGCATGATTCAGTGATACCCAGCAAAATCATTGTTGATTCACAGTGAAACCAATTCTACTAAGATAAGGACTGGTGGCAGATCTCTCTGCCAAGCTCAAAACCAGGGCCCTGTTATAGAGGCAGGGCTATTGGTTCCACAAGTTATAGGCTTATAGTTCTCTACTTCTTGTACCAGGTTCATGTCTTCGGCTTTGAACTTGTGGGGTAAATTTTAGATGTAGAATTCCATTCCTGTATGTAAAGTTTTTTTCTAGCTGTCTGAGCCAGGCAGATATGTGCTTTTTGTGCATATCTTTCCCTGGCTGTTCATAAAGTTGTCCCCACTTTTTTTTTTCTTTTTTTTTTTTTTTACACAAGCATCTATGTAGACCAACCTTGGGATTTTGGGGCTTTTGGCCCTGTATGCCACAGTAATTAGAAGGATAGGCTGACGTGGACGACATACCATAGATTTTTTGTTGTTTTTTTTAACATAGTAGTGGTGTGTTTGTATTGGTACTGTTGTCTGCCTTGGCTTTGTTGCTGCCTTCTAGTTATTGCAAATGTGCTAACTTTTTTTTTCTTCTACCAGTCCTAAGCACGTTTGTCTTGTGTTTATGAAAATTCATGGAAAAGAGCACTCTTTATAAACACTCGGGCCTACATCCCAATGATGCAGCTACATTTTTGAAGTGTGTTACTTGGGTTTTTGTTGGGGTTTTTTTTTTCTTTTTTACATTGAATGTTCACATGAATGATGTTATGTTGCCATAGTTCAGTTCATTTTTCTTCGTACATATGAAATACTAAAATATTTTCATTTTAGAGCAGAATATGTGTTCCTCTTACTTAAAATGGGGTAGTATGGGTAGGTGCTACCATACATAATCTAGCTGTTATATCTGAATAGAAGCTTTATTCTCCATTGGTTTATGGATTCATCCCCAATCTCTGATAGACCTAGTGAGATTTTTTTCACAGAGGATAATTTGTCTTCAGCCTCTTTGTCTTTCAGTTCGTTTTGACTGAGTTCCTTCTTTGACCACCTCTGTTGAGTCCATTGCATTACTGTAAAGAACTCATTTGATGTATCCACGGTTTTAATAAACGCAGTTTTTAGTTCTTTGTTATCTTCTATATTTTTCGGTCAATATTTATATAACCAGTGGATTGACTTTATACTTTACAGTACCAACGTGAGATGATTGCGAGTGATCTCAGTATACATGTATGGCTGGAGTGGTAGCTTTTTTTAAATGAGTATTTGTGCAAATGTTCCGTGCGATGTGTGATGGATTTGGTACAAAACTGACTAAAAAGCCATAATAAAAACTATAAATTATGAAATGTGTTCTCATATTTTGTGCAGGTTTTTTTATGTTTAAGTCACAAGTATTGTACTCACTATCAAATTTTCTTTCCTGTCTCACAAATGTTCAATGTGACCACCACCAGCTGCATGGGCAACATAAATGCCACAAGAGAACTTATCCCAGATGCGTTTCAGCATATCATGGTCCATTAAGTTGAATGGTTGTTGTTATTCAAAGTTTAATTAAGAGTTCACGGTTAGTTGGTCGTGGTGGAACATTAATGTGATCTTCTACATGTCCCCACGAGAATAAAAATGTCAGTGTGATCTGGAGGTCTGGCAGGCCAAGCACAGAGGCAACTATTATTAGCTCTGTAGGCCCCTAGGCCCTTTCTCTTCTGTCCAATCCATCGCTCTGCGCTGGGGCACTTTTTCATTTAATAACGTAAAGCTCGAGCCATCAGGTGCCAATGGGGCAGTGCTCCAGAGAGAGACAGCTATTCCAAAAGAGTTAACATTCCAGACAATGGCAAGAAACCGAACGTGTTAGTGTTACATGTAGTGGAACGATGGTACATACGAGGGCTGTCCCACGGAAAACCGGAATTTGGTTGTAATTTGAAAACTTCAATATTTTCACATTCTGTAAACGCACACTTGTAAAACAATCATTTAGAAATTACCCGATTGAGCACCATGAGCATCACACAAACCAA
>NW_004797869.1:0-1572 GCF_000002075.1 Aplysia californica | reverse complement strand
ACACACACACACGCGCGCGCGCGCGCACGCACACACTCCGATAGTTGCAACATCGAACAAATTAAACGGAGAGCAAGTTGGGTGAAAAGCGTGCAGTTTTATTTTTAATAATAATATATGGCTGTCTCTTCGTGAATTTGGAAAATTGTAATACTTACGTAACATATATAATACTGTTGGCCTACTAAGTAATACATCTTATCATTATCATGCTGTATGTAGATGCAAAGCTAATAATAGTTGCCTCTCCTTTCTGGACTCTCTTCCTATAGTCGTGAGCATTGTAACTCATCATGTATTGTTAGATCGACATTAACAGCTTAACTCACTTTAAGGATGTAGCAGACACTTTTTAAGTGCCACAAAACATGAGTCTTCAAAGCGTTGGCGAATGAAATATAATGTGCATCCTTAAGTTAACCAAAAAAACAACAACAGGCACATAGCGAGTAGGCCTACTTGGTTAATAACCTACGAAGAAATGTATAGATTCACGGGTGAAAGCCTTTTGCAGTGGCGGTGGGTGGGGCTTAGGTTGCTTCCAGTCAGTTCTTTACCACCAAATGTCAAGCAATAAGATGATTTTTCTATACTCACGGTGAGCCACGGCATTTTGAGAACCATTCAAATGAGAAGATTTGCCTTTGTTTTCCATCTCTTTGCTCGACTCTTCTTAGTTAAACTATTGGAGGTGGTGGGGACGAAGCCGATTCACCTCCAAATTTCCTCTAATTAATTTTCATGTGATGAAAAAGTTGCCTTAGAAGTAGTTCGACCTGATTTATAACTGTTAAATCTCAGCGGCACAAACACAAACAAAAAATACATGCACTCACAGCACTTCAAACGTATACTTCTATGAGCTTGATTAAGCCGTGTAGTCGAGAAAGTTGAACGCACCCAACAAAGAAGAACCAATGATGAGCGCATAGGTATCTGTGTCAGTGGGGGGAAGTTTGTCGTAAACTTTCACCCCATTGTCAGGGCGAGGAGTTATAGTATAGTAGGAGAGCGTGAGCCCTCGGTATAGTGTTATTTTCCCCCAGTCTTCTACCTTTTTACAAGAAGTTTCATTCAGGACGGTCTGTGGGAAAGGGCTCTTCCTTTACTGAGCCCTAAAGACATTTCATTGGCTGTTAGGTTATATAGGCTACTATACATGTAGTTGTAAGCGGTGACAATAGTGATTGGATAAACGAGCAAGCCGCCAAGTTAATCACTCTGTGTTCATTCATTGCGTGCGGTCATAACGGTTTCATCAACTGCTTATTTCATTATTGAGAAACTTTCATTTACTTTGGAATAGAGTTGTGGGTGGGGAGGGGGTAGGGGCTCAAGCCCGTAAGCCGTTCACTACCCACCACCACAGGCCTATTTGTCTCACACTCGCCCGTTTTCTCGAAGAAAGATTAAAGTTAAAGTCTCTTTCTTTGTGTAGTGTAAAAATGTTAATGTCCTCTCTACTTTTCTGCTCCTAACCATGTGTACAGTGGGATAAACTTGTCGATCCGGAACGTATTCTTCCTCCTTAGTTATTTATGACTATGACACTTTGGCTTTGAGGTTCTATAT
>NW_004797868.1:505440-515079 GCF_000002075.1 Aplysia californica | reverse complement strand
AACCGCCACACCACAGTCACAGACAAAAGGTCTCAAAGCCTTCAAACCGTTGAAACTCCTGCAAGTGTGCCGTCAGTTCATTTTACACCCCCCCCCCCTTTTAAATACAATTTACATGTATCAACATGGATTTTCAGACAGATAGGACACATACACAGAATGAAACAAATGACACCCATAGGGTCTCCTGAACACGTGAATAGTTAAAAGGGAATCAAAATAGCTAGTAGAAAAATATCTAAATCAAAGTGTCTTTTATGACAAGGAAAGCAATGGTTTGTGCTTTTCAGCTTTAGTTCCCCACTAACGGCTACTGGTGGTTGGTAGGGTCATGAAAACCTATCATGGTAATTATTTCAGTACCTGTAGAACTCCTGACAATTTTCGCAGGAAGGGGAATCCCCTCGTGGGGCGTTAGTGCATGACGTCACGCAGTATATGTTCTCACTTGTCACCGACTGGTCACTGAGCTGTGATGTCACGCTGGTCTGGCTTTCAGGTGACGGTGAGGTTTGCGTGGGTTGCGAGGTGAAGGAGGTTTTGGAGGCGTCGGATTGCTCAGACTGCTGGGAGGACTCTGAGTTGGCGGATGTGGCTGAAGTCACAGATGTCGTTCTACAGGAGGGTTGGGGCAGAGTGGCGGAGTGAGTATTGTAGAAATTGTGTGTGGGTGGGGGATAGATAGAATGTGAGAGGTTGTGGGATTGAGATGTGACAGGTGAAAGGTTAGAGGCGGAGGTAAGAGGGGGACGGGAGGTGTGTTTGTGTGTGTGTGTGTGTGTGTGTGTGTGTGTGTGTGTGTGTGTGTGTTTGTGAGTGTGTATGTATGTGTGTGTGCATAAGTTTAAGAAATGAGAGGAAAAGGGGGGGGGCTGATACGGGGGAGGTGAGAGCAGAGATGAGGGAAGAGAGACGTTAAGATATTAGGGGAAAGAGGAGAAGTGAAGAGGTGGGAGGTTATAGAGGAGAGGGGAGAGGTTAGAGCTTGGAGCGAATAGAGGAGAGTTGACGGATGAGACATAAAAGCGGAAAGGGATTGGGGGAGGGGGAGATGACGTATGAGATGAAAGGTGAGAGGGAGGACACAAACGGGAAGG
Source organism: Aplysia californica (assembly GCF_000002075.1). NCBI lineage: Eukaryota > Metazoa > Mollusca > Gastropoda > Aplysiida > Aplysiidae > Aplysia > Aplysia californica. The sequence goes on along the minus strand of NW_004797868.1, from coordinate 513,982 downwards.
TGTAAAAGCAAAGAGGCTTTTCAGGATTAAAGGTAGAGAAAAGAGAGGCGAAGAGTAAACTATGAAATGTGAAAGAAAACACCCTGCTTATGACTTCCACATTAGCCGGCGATTATAGCAATACATTCACTCACAAATATAACTGGTGAATTAAAAGAGCTGCAGATTTGGCCTACAATAGAAAACTGCATAACCATTCGACGCGCAACTACAATAGAGTATGGAATACTAAAAGTACCCCGTACACGCTAAAATTTGTTAGATGGTTCGATCAAATACCTTTGACACAAATGGTTTTGACAGGTTTTCGATCGTGTATGGGGGTGTTTGATGGCCAAAATAATTTGATGTCAAATATTTGACGGATCTTTTTTCAGTTGATACTTCTTGTCAAACCGTTAAACTATTTGATCGTGTGTGGGCTTCATCAAATTTATTTGTGCAAACGTTGTTTTTTTTCCAGTTGCTTCCGGAATGAAAAGATTTACTTTTTACACCATTATGGCGCCATCAAAGGATGAAAAAGATATTCTGGAGCGGATTGAAGTGTACCAGAGTTTGCCTGAACTATGGGAGGTTAGAGGTAAAGAATACAGTGACCGAGATAAAAAAAAAGAAGCAGCCTATGGCACTCTTCTTCTGAAATACAGGGAGTGGTATGCAGATGCCACAAAAGTAGAAATGAAAAAGAAAATTAACTCAATATGGACGAGTTTTCGAAGGGAGTTGAAGAAATTGAATGATTCTCTAAATTTTGGGGCAGGTGCAGATATCTACGAGCCTTATTTATTGTTGTTTTTTGATGCTCTTATATTCCTGTGAAGTCAACCAACACTTCAAAAAATCGAAGGGTTATTAAGATATTGAAAGTCTGTCTGCAGGACATATGGCACTACGCATAACTGTATCTTCTTCACTTATAAAATGTCTTACAAGTTCGAAAAGCTCATCAAACGGATCTTACGCGCACACCACGTCCTCAGCTCGGTCGCACTGTGTAGTGTCCGGGTTGAACAGAAGTTGAGAACTACAGGATCGCCTCTCGCCTGACCCGGACCCGTCACACCTGGGAGACATGCATGAACACTTCACGACCAGGCAACACATCAGTGATAAATACACATTGCACGATTGTGGCTAATAAAATCTTAAATTATTGTTACACTCGTGTGCCAGGACTGTTTATTTACATCGCACATTCATATTTTAAAAAAAATTAATGAGTTGTTCATCTGGTTGTTTTGTGCGATGCTTTTTCTTTAATGTGACAACGTGTACTACTTATTGATGGATATAATGTAGTGTCTATGACCCCGCCATCGTTTGGATGTGTACATGGAGATAAGGCATTTTAAAGAATATTCTTTATTGATATAAGTATTATTAATTAAACTTGTACGCAAAATATATGGACGGAAGTATTATTGATATTTGAGCAATCTAAGCTCTTGAATTCTTAACAGTATTTGTGCAGGAATCTTTGCTCATGGGCTGTTCTATAGATTTTTTAGAAGTGGCAAGACAGATGCTTCTTTCTATCGCACGCATATATCAAAATGACTGATATTTAAATCGTTTAAGATAATCCAGTTTAGCTGATTTCAAGGTCATTTGTATATTGCATAAGTTTATGATAATTCAATAATACCGCTTACCCTTATAAGTTTCTCTTCTTGTCAAATTTCGGGGGTGCCTGACAATCACACAATAGACGCCGCGCAACTAACCTGTAGAAGTCCACACAGTTGTCACAAGCGGGAAAATCTCCAAAAGGTGCGTGGCTACAGTCCAGAATACAGAAGATTTCAGCGCTGGTCAGCGAGCTCTCACTACTGGCTGACGTCTGGCTAGTGCCGCTCACGGATATGGCTGACGTTTGGCTGACTCTGCTAGGTAGTGACGTCAGAGATACATCTGACGTGTCCGATTCTCCAGACGTTACGGATGAAGGAGACGTGATCGACACTTCGGATTGCAACGACTCCTTCGACGTCTTGGACAGTTCTGACGTCATTGAATGAGGTGACGTCACGGATGATTTACTTCTTGCTGATGTCTGACTAGTGGCAGATGACGCCGAGGTTTCCGACAGCTCTGACATCTCAGACGTCACCGAGGTCTCAGATGTCACACTGGTCTCCGATTGGAGCGATTCTTTAGACGTCAATGACACTTCTGATGTCAAAGAAGAAAGTCTGAAACAAGAGAGGATTCAAACTGTCTTTTTATAACTGAACATTAAACGTTAGTTGCAACACTTAAAGAAAATTGACAATATTTTCAAGAGGGCCTTTTTTTTTTCACGTTACCATGGTAATCAACAAGTTGAAAAAGAAACAATTAGCAGCAGTGTTTAAAAACGATGACCAGGACTATTTTTATATCTGAGAACCCCCACCAGCAGTTAACTGCCGTCTGATAGAGTTGTCTCATCAGGGAAATCTTCGTTAGTCTACCGGTCCACCAAAATAAAGATAATTTCAAGGTCAGGCTCATGTACGACGTTTTTGCATGGTGTAGAACCGACTCAAGACGATCCACGTCCACCGCGTCAGACCAGCCAGGTCTAACCTAGTTTTAACCCAATGTGCTTTGATTACGAAAACAACAGACAGCACAGGCGATTTATTTATTTATTTACATTTTCAGCATTGGTTCTGGTGTGTAGATCTATAGAAACATAAGTATAGGTCTAGACAAGACTGCCTTTTAAAACAATTACCCAGAGGCTAGAGTCTATCCCTGGCATACGTTTTAGCTCATGACGAGCTGGGTATTGCGTGACGCGAAGTCTAGGTCTAACCTATTTTTAGCTCTCTTGAGAACGAAATAATCTAGATCTAGGTCAAATGCTTTAATTCCATTTTTTGCTGATTTTCAGCTCAAATAATAATATACTACTATACAACATATAATAATGAGATATAACTTTATTGATAATGACAAGTGCAAAGAAGAAGCAAAAATGTACTAAAAGATGCAAATTTCCTTTCAAAAAGAGTCGAATCGTGGCTTTCTTAGTCACCTGTACAGCTGACGAAAAAGCGTGCATGCAGGAAAATCGCGTAGTCAGGCAAAGGAAGTCAATGACTGACGAAAACGAGCTCATTTGAATGTGAGCCTGGCCAGCAACTGACAAAAAACGCAAGTGGACATGAGGTCGTAGAGGACAAGAACTTCTAAAGTGCCTCATATGATGAAATATACTGATAATATAGTTAATTAAACAACAGCGGCTCTGAAAAATATACTTGTTCCGAAAAAAATATAGCTGTACCTGCTACTGGACATGGGATAATATTTAAATGCCTCGGAAAAAAGGGAGGGGGGTGAGGAGGCGGGAGGGTTGACCCTCACCATCTAGATGGCTGCAAGAGAGTCAGTCTCAAGATGGTAAAAAGAGAAAGTTTTTTCTTTTTAATTTTGGTGCTCTGCACCGAGCATACGATTTAATTCAATTTATTAGAAGGCGGGCTGCTTCAGCCCTGCTGTGTCAGGGCCAACCTCAGCTGAGGGGGATACACGGTCCCAGAAAGACCAACATAGCTGAAAAAAAATATCAGTACATGTACACTGGAATCGAAATCATGTTTACGGCACTTACAACACAATTAGAGCAGAAAATTAGAGCAGGGACGGCTCGCGGGGCTAGAAAATGGGTGTGCACACTAAAGCTATAGCAGGTTGAAGATAGTCAAGGTCATAATAAATGGGATGGTGGATACTTTTGATATCTCTTTGTTGGTGAGGACCTAATGCTTTTACCTGATTTCTTTTTTTTTTTGGGTCGATTTCTAGAACTAAATAAATTTTGTTAAAGGTTAAAAACCAATTTCGTTTATTATGCATCGGAACTGAACACTCATTGACAAGTAATAACCCTCGCACAACTCCACTACAAACCATTTGAAGACAAAACTCAACAATGCTAACCATGCCACGTTCACTTAGCTCAAGTTTACGGCCGCAGAGTTGGCATAAGACTTAAAATTGTGGCAAGATAAGGAACCAATCGTAATTCACTTGAGCACTCAGCTGGATTGCCCCAGTGCTCACATAATGGGCTTAGAATAGAGTACAGTTTGAGATTACGTTAATTTTGATATTGCTTACTGTGGGCTTTTTTTCGGCTAGTGTACATTTGAAATGTGCCGTCTTATTAATATTAACGTATCGCCAAACTCGTAACGAGTGTTGTTGCCATAGCTTGGGTTAGCCCAAAAAGCGATTTATAGAGAAGATTACCACTGCTGAATATCATATTACATTTAGTTTAAGCACCAGGACTTCAGCATTGCATAGTAGATATTTTACGGCGCTATAGACATGTGACTGGCCGTTAAGGGGGGGGGGGTCCCACCTATTTTTGGTCAATCTGGGTCAAATTGGGTAATTTGATTTGATTGTCCTTAGCACAATCGTAGCTAGTTGGATGCCCAACATTTTTTATTCTTACATTGTTATTCTATCTTCACTAATTAGAGAAGTATCTCATCTTTTGTCAAAAATATTTGATTTTTTAATTGTTGACACATTTTTCGAAACTCCTCTTGAGATTACAGGTGTATCTTGATGGCAGTTGGCATACTTGTTGTCCTTAGGGGTGGTTACATTACACTGTCAGCGTTTAAAAAAAAAATAATCTTGGTTTTCATTTTATGATTTAAAAAATTTGGAAAATTGACCGTTTTCTGCGTTTTTGACAAGATTTGCACGCTTCTCCCTGTAACTCCGAAACGAAATAAGATATCGAAAGATGCTGACTGTGTTTAACTTATATGCCTCTTGGGTACATGTGTGCCAAAGGACAATAAAATCCATGGGTAAATATCAGAGGAGTATTGATTTGAAAACATGATGTGAAAATCCAATATGGCCGCCATCATCTTGGATCCGTGAAATTTTTTTTTCATCGTAATACCTGTATCATGACGAAGTTGTATGCCAAATTTAAGGTTTCTAGGTCCAGAAATAAAGGACTCGCTTGTGGGACCCCCCCCCCCCCCACCCCCTAAAGGCGCCAGCAAAGCACTTGTATGGTTATGGCTTGTTGCAGGCTTCTTTCATTTTCAGTTTGTGGGTGTTTTGCGCAACAAAGCATTAAAAAAACAACAGTTTGGACGGCACTGCACGACCGTGCTCTATGGTCGAACCACGCCTGGAATATACAATAGGTTTTAAAAAAGAACAACAAACACAAAATATGAGGAGACATAAGGCCGAAAGATGTTTGATAGGAAAGATGGAGCAAACCCCACAAGAACACCCACCAACCACCCACGAATCGAACTCAAATGAAAACTAACGGGTCGGAGGGGGAGGTGGAGGTGTCACTAAGGACCATGTCTGTCTGGTGTAAAGTTATCTTGGGAAAACACTGCAAATGTCGGGAGATAGACATAGTCACAAAGAGAAAATCCGCCTGGTTCGCACACACAGTTCGGTATGAAAGCCTTCGCAAAAATCATTTCTCAGGGCATGGATGAATGCCGTTGAACAAGAGAACAGCACAGACCATGCTGGCTCATCTACTTTGAAGAATGGACTGTTTTTCGCCGAGAGAATCACTCAAAGGAATGATAGACAGGGGTACATTAAGAAAACAAAATTAATATCTGAGTGCAGATACCACCGAATACACCATTCGAGGGACGAGTGAGCGAGTGATAACCTGTACATTGTAAATGTATTTACCTATATCTGGAGTGGCCAAGATTATCCAACAGGGTGCAGCACAAGGAGAGAAACAAATAGGTAGACAGAGAAAAGGATGGAAATGCAACAGTGAACAGTGGACTGGTCGTGACTGGAACATCCTACCTCGGGATTCTAAGAACCACGAGGAGAGGAAGAGGCTGCGTATAAATTATGCAGTGGTACCTCGACAGTCAGCCAGACTACGGGGTAAGTGAAGGTGGAGGGAAGTGAACGTTGTGTAATGTGTCCCATACCATGTGACGTTGTATATAGAGTCCTGTACCCTGTGCTAACTTACTCGCAGGAGACTCCAGTGTTGCACAATGATATTGCCGTGTCAAAAAGTAGGGGAGAAGAACAAGAGAGAAACTGTTCCGAGGAGCCAACACATCTGACGTATCTGGAACAGTCGGTGCAGTAGGGGTAGTCTCCGTCCGGCTGTGTTCCACACTCGATCAAACACAAGGCTGGGGAAAAACGTGACACGGGTCATTCAGATGTTAACAGTCAAGTTGTCATTAAATTTAGTGTCAGCTCTTTTTTCAGATGATTACCTGCAACTGTGGGGTAGCGGATAGGTTTTTGGCTGTTTCATGAAGAAAGATAAAAGACCAATTCTCAAATGGGAAAGGCCTTTATTTTATTTAAATAGATCTAATAATTTTTAAAACATTATTTTGAAAATTTTAATTAATTAAAAAAAAGGAGTTTCTTAGTCTATCTACTGGGATGCATTTTCTCATTCACCTCGAATTAGTGCATTAGTGCTGACTGGTGGCTATTACTTTTGTCGATGGTGGCATAGAACAGGTACATCAAAGATACCCCTACACACACACACACACACACACAACCACATTCTGACGTTATTTTTTTTTAACGATAATCCACACAATGGAACAGTTCTGTCTTTCCCAATAGTAACAGTGTGGATGTTTTCTTTTCGAATGCTCTAGCACTAGCATGTAAGTTATTTTCCTTTTTATAGAGACATACACCTAGTCACAAGCAGTATGGGAAATACATATGTTTATATGTATCCCTCCCTTTCGCTCATAATCCAGACTTTGGCTTCTGCTGAAAAGGGTTATGTCAGAAGTGCTATTGTTTTTAATTGAATGGATACAAAAGTGAAGATTGACCTTTTATGTTGTTGGTCACATTTTAAAAATGCATCTCAGAACACAAAGAGTTGTTCTCAGACAAAAGCACTGGCTCTAAAACAGATGACCACACGCACAAAAAGCTGGATTGGAAGCCTTTTATTGGACTAATGGACTTGAATCTTAAACTTTCGTGTGCTGTAAAAGACCGTGATTGTGTCTGTCTGTTTCTGTCTGTCCTTCTTTCTCTTTTTATCTTTCTCTCTACTATTGATTTTTCTCTCACTATCTGTTTGTCTGGGTTTTTCCCCCCTGTGGTCTCTCTGTCTGTCGGTCATTTTGTGACTCCATATAAGAGAAAAAAGCAAAGCAAATCGATTGCTTAGTGTAAGACTCCGCCCTATGACATTTTGCAAAGTATCGTGTGACGCTGAGTAGTCGAAATACTTACGAGCACTGCTGGTCACAGACTGGTCACTCTGATCGGAAGTGGCCGATGTTGCAGAAACTTCACTGGTACCCGAGCTGGCCGACTGGGCACTGACTTCTGACATCACCGACTGTTGGCTGGTCTCACTCTGGTCACTAGTCTCTGACGTCAAACTCTGCTCTGACGCCAATGATACGAAGCTGGGTTGTGACGTAACTGACTGTTCTGACGTTTGAGATGTTGCTGACGTTGTTCTAAGAGAGAAACGGTTAGACAGCTGTGAGCGATTTACAATCAGAATACTGATAATGTATCTAGCTAAATGCAATTAATATTAACAATTTACTGTTTATTTATAATTTATTCATATGACTTCAAAGTGGTCTATTTGTGACGGCAAGCATACCATTACATTATTATCATAAATGACTAGCTGGGCATCATTTCGATGAAAGGAATGATCGGTGCATTAACATGAACTGAAAGTCATTGGCCTACTATATGTACACTCTACTGGAATGGAGCAACAAATCCTGAGAGATGCAAAAAATGTGAAGGTTTAGATATAGTGATTATCATGTTTAGGTTGATTCTCTATTCCGCTTTCGTGGTTGCACACTCCAGAATTTCAAAGGTGTGGAAACAGTGCGCACGGCTAATGAACGGAAACCTCACTTGTTTACAATGGCGTCGTAGAGGACGGACTTTCCCAAGATTAGATCTAAACGAAACTAATGAAAAACTGAAAAAAAAATTACAGTGACTTCAGGCTCCTCAATAAAACTGTGGACCGTTGAAATGATTCTGAACCACCATTGATTATTTTCAGATTCGAAAGTTAAGTAGTTCGGAAGTTTTAGGCGGCCAAAATGACGGACTTTGACAAATATAATATGTACAGACAATAGATGGCATTTTACAGCACAAATTCTCTCCCAACAGCAATCTATATGCGCCTTACAATCTATTATTATTCCAGCATACCCTATAGCATTCTGAACATTCTTAACTTCCTGGGAAGCATACAGGGAGAGCTACATTTTTACAGGTGTTAAACATTAACATAGTGACAAGATCTTTCACGGCTGTCCACGGCCAGGTACCCATTCACAACTGGATAAAGTGAGGAAAATGCAGGTAAAGTGCCTCTCCAAAGCACACAGTGTCGTGCCAAAGGCTGGAACCCTCGAACCCGCAACCTCACGTTCAGGAGGTGAGCTTATTAAATTTTGTGTACACATGTGTGTGTGGAGGAGAGGCTGTGTGAGAGAGCTTCTGTGTATGGCTGTGTGTGCGCACGCGCTTATATATA
>NW_004797868.1:494220-504466 GCF_000002075.1 Aplysia californica | reverse complement strand
CTATCTATCTATCTATCTATCTATCTATCTATCTATCTATCTATCTATCTATCTAGCTATTATATACATTTATTATACATTGGCGTCCAAAACGAACTTGTAAGTGTAATCACTCATTGGACTACCCTCTCATGCAGCATACCAATTCAAATCTGAACAAATCCTGCATAATCTGACATAATATAATAATGATTCATCTATGTTAAGAGACGCACATGATATGGTCATTCAAAACTAACTGTCAAAAATCGGGCTTCGAAAAATTGTACGAAATCAAGCTAATGTAAAAGTTTGTTCACGAGTATATTGAAGTACATTAACATTTGTGGAAAGGACATGTATATAATATCACTTGAAAAGAGAATCTTACTATCTCTGCAAAGAACAACATTTGTTTCTGATTAAATTTTTTTAACAGATTGGGAAACACAGCAATCGCAGATGCCACGCAAGACCTGGACTTAACATTCCATTTGCCTATTAGTAAAGTTTTGTTTCAGATCTGTTGGTTTTGTGCAGAACACGAAACCGGTTTTTTTGTGTGGCATACATGGACTGTGCTAGTTAGATTTTGGACCTAATCATCTGAACAGAGTCCACGAAGCTGCCATTGTGTAGGGTGGTCTGGGGTGGAAAGAAGAAAACCGGCTTGATTTTTGTCGACTACATCGAGTAAGTGCTGGAACATCATGACTTACCTTTATTTTCATCATGGTGTCATTCAAATAGACTCCATCCATAGCAAAACACTTTCTCACAGGGCCAATGCCACTAGACATTTTTTGGAAAACCAAATCAAAGTTAGATTGGTCACAAGTAAATAGCCCCAATATGAAGGGCATAGGTATGTGAAGTCCCACGTAATAGCAGCAGAAGAGAAGCGACTGAGCTCCTCATTCAGATCTTTGTTTTCAACTCTCGGTGTCATTTGGGATGAAATTACAGATATTATGTAAACATTTAATAGAGTCAGTGCCCAAGTGTCTCGTGTTCTACACAAAACCAGTGCCTTCTAAGAAAACTAACAATGAGCACATAATATAATGTTAAGCCAAAGTTTTGCGTGGTATGTTGTAATTGCTCTATTTTTCGCTTTGTTTGAAGATATCGTTACAAAATATAGTTTATTGCAGGGACAAAATACTCAATTCATTGGATATGCAAGGTACGTTCATTCTTTCAATATTGATGCTCCTCAATGCGCGCGTGAAGACAGTCTTATGTTGTTTTTCAATTTCGCACAATATTGCCAAGCCTGAATTTTTAATGACAATTTTGAGAGACCATATTTTGGATGTCTCTTAATATAAATGCATTACTATTATTATGACAAATGATGCAAAGTTTATTTAGCTTTAAATTGGTATGCTGGATGAGTGGGCAGTGCAAGGCTATAACGCTTTGTTTGGGTGATTGCATTTTCAAGTTTATTTGGAGCGTCCAAAAGAAATTTGAAAAGTAATCACGCTGCCACCGTATTAAAACGTCTCACTACCCGTTCAGACAGTAAAGCTTAATAAATTCTGCATCATCTGACACATTAATCATTCATCTATGTTATGAGACGCTCGAGATATGAGCACTCAAAACTGACCTTAAAAATCAGTCTTAGCAAAATTGTGCGCAATCAAAGAAATGTAAAATTATCTTCGCGAGTGTAATGAGCGAGAAGTATCAATATTTATAGAAATGGACATGAATTTTGTCTCTGCAACAAACAATATTTCATAACAATATCTTATCACGATAGTCTCCAACAAAATAGAAAATAGAGCAATCTCAAATACCAAACAAAACTTGGACTTAATATCAAATGTGCTCATTGTTAATTTGCTCAGTGGCTGTTGATTTTGTGCTGAACCTTAGGGCATCGACTCTGTTAATTTTGAACATAATTTTTTGTCATTCTACCCCAAATGTCATAGTGAGTTGCAAACAAAGGGCCTGAATTGGGAACAAGGTCGCTTTTCCTAAGCTGCTGTTTTATGGGACTTCATATACCTGTAGGATTCAAATTGGGGAAATTTATTGGTAACCACCCAAACGTTGATTTAATTTCATTTTCAAAGAATTCTCTAGTGACAAAAACCCTTAGAGAATGTGCTATGCTATGCATGGAGATGTCTACTTGAATGACACCAGAACGAAAATAAGGATAAGACATGATGTTCGAGCACTTGCGCAATGGAATCTACTGAACCAATTAGTCATCCTGTGATTCTGGGGAGGGCGGTTTTACCGCTAACCATCCCAAACCATGGCACTTTCGTGGCCTTCTTTCCTCACTGACAGATGCTTATGATTAAAATCTAACTAAAACAGTCCAATGTGCAAAAAGTTTCGCGCTCGACACGAAACTTAAACAAAACCAAAATTAAAACTAATTGACATGCGAAACTGTCTAGTTCAGGTTTTACAAGGTATTTGTAACTCCTCTGTTTTCCTATCTTTTTCAAAACATCAGAAGATGCTCTTCATTGCTGAGACAATAATATTCTCTTTTCATTTGATATTCATTACAAAATGCATTTCATTGCAGAGCCAATAGTATTGTCTTTTCATTCGATTTTCAACACAAGTCCATTCTACCACTGTTGATGCAACTCAATGTATGTGCAAACACACTATTACGATTCTATGATTTCGCACAGTTTTGCCAAGTTTAATATTTTAAGGTCAATAATGAGTGACCATATTCCAGGTGTCGTTTAACATACACAATTTTTTATTATGTCAGACGATACAGAATTTAATTAGTTTTGATATGATATGCTGCATGAGCGGGTAGTAAAACGATATAACACAATGACTGGGTCATGACATGTTCAAGTTTCTTTATGACGCCACTTTATTAATAATAATAATAATAATAATAATAATAATAATAATAATAATAATAATACTAATAATAATACTAATAATAATAATAATAACAATAATAATAATAATAACAATAATAATTATTATAATAATAATTATTATTATAGTGAACCTCCCCCCTCCCCCCTCCCCCCTCTCTGACACTCCGCTATTTTTATGACATCACTATTATGCCCTACAACAGTGTGCCCACTCACGCGCAGTTGACCCTGCTGGCGACGTCACAGTTCTCTATGTCCGGGTTATAGAGCAGGTTCCCAGGACACGTTTGTCGAGTCTCGCCCTCACTCCGGGAGCAGAGGAAGAAGGAGTCACAACTGTTGCAGTCTGGGTACACTCCTGGGGCCGTGTTGGTACATGACGTCACACAGAAAATGTCGCTGAGAGAGAATAGCGATGGCAAGCTGCTAAAATGTACTAAGCCCAGGAAGCAACAATTTTCAAAAGGGAAATGAAACTGTTTTATTCTTTCAACAACTGCACCTTGCTTTTTCTTGTCTATTTTTCTCTCAATTTTTAGAGTTACAATTTTGACAATTATGTTTCTTGAGCACGCGCAACAGATATCGAAGAATTAAAAAAAAAACTGCAATAAAAGTATATATGAAAAATACAGTTTTGGATTTAGTACATTTTAATATCTGGCGACGATATGTAAGTTGCAGCTCACTGGGGGAGTATTTTTAAACATTTATTTGTTTTATTGATTTGTTAATTTATGTGATTTAGGTGTGCAGATTAAATAACTAATTAATGAATTATTATCTTATTTTCTTATCCATTTATTCACCTATATGCTCGTTTTTTTATGTATTTTATATATCTTTACGGTTAGTATTTGTTTATCAGCTTCGTTTCTTTTGCGATTTGCCTGTCTGCTTTTCTGCCTTTATCTAACTGTTGTTGATGGCTTATTCACCCATAACAAGGCGTAAGACATTTTATAAAACTTCGCTTTATTTTTCCTGACACGTTTTAGCAAAAGCATACTACAAACATATATACAGTACGAGAAACACAGTAAAGCAACCGGAGAGGAGGAATTATGCAATGTTACAAACATTTGAGCTGTATGAGTCATTACACAAATACTAAAGAGAAAAAAGGAAGACATAATTATATTTTTTTAAAAGAGGCTGATTGAGTATGTTTGAATGTATGTTCATGATAACAAAATGAGAATAGATTATTTTTGAACTTCAACTAACATTATGCTTTAAGCCTCCCGGTGTATTCAAATATTACCTGTGTAGTAGACTATTTTAAGATTTTCTGATTTAAATAGCCTACTCTTGAGCTTTGACCAAAAAGAGAATTTCATTTTGAGAACATTCTGTTGTAAAATCGTTTTGTCTCGGTTGAGTTCATTTAATAATCTATTCACTAGTGGCATCTGTCTAGCTCGCAGAGATAAAACTAATACTGCTATGGTTGCTGCTGCCCATGCCGATGATGATGATGATGATGATGATGATGATGATGATGATGATGATGATGATGATGATGATGATGATGATGATGACGGCAAAGGCTATTGTACACGTACATGAAGCTTGTAGCTAATGACGTCATACTGGTCAAGCTGATTGATGTGTGCGGGCTAGTTACAGACTCCGGCGATGATTCTGACTTTGTAGAGGTTTCCGAATTCTGTGACGACATTGACTGCACTGACGGCAGCGAGGTTTCTGAACTCACTGACGTCCTGGATCTTCTAGACGTTGGTGAAGTATTCGAAACTTTTGACAAAACTGAGGTCAATGACCTGGGTGAAGTTCGAGAAGTGGCCGATAAGGGCGATCCTGGTGACGACTGTGACTTCAGAGAAAGCAGTGACGCCAAACTTGTTACTCTTGCGGATGCACTGGTTATGGACTGCGCACTGCTAGTTCTGTGAAGGAGAACAACTAAATATAGGAAACTTTGGAATCTCCTCCCATGTAGAGACCAGACAGGCTTCAACATTGCAAGTCCTAAGGGTAAAGAGACAGAACATAAGAAAAATATTGGCATGGTACTGAAAGAGTTGATGGGAAAAGCAACAAAAAAACAAACAAAACCCACTGGCAATAGACCGAGATGAAATGAGTAGGAGGTAAAGCAAAAACCAAAACCAAAACCAAAACCAGAAAAAAGCAGACCCAACCCCAAGAACAAAATTTGAAATGAAATAGAATGAAAATAAATTTTATAAAAACACACCCAAATAAGCAAACAACAACACCGACATGCCTTGTCGAGTTGTTGGAACATGTTCGATTCCTAATTATGGCATTGTAGGTCATATTCCTTCTTGGGTAATTTCTTCAGAAAAGTTTGGGTTAGGGCAGATTTTGCGCCCCTCCATTGACTGTACGCTCCCGGTTTTATCGGAGAGATTTTGTGACTATATTGTAAACATCGACCTAAACCACACTCCATTGCCCTATACCATTATATAATAATTGTAGGCTTGGTACACCCTACATCTGTACTATTCAGGCCAACTGCGGGTAGTAGGGACATAATGATCCTTCGCCGAGACCGCGATACTCGAGGACAGCCTCCCAACACTGAAATCAAACTCACCTCTTCCTCATGCGACGTTGGAGAGCTTAGTTCAACTACAGAACAAACGTCGTTGTACCTTAGTATGGTATCACTGGTAAAATTGAACATTCTGTAGGGGTGTCGTAGGTGATACTGTGCTTGACTTGCAATGGGGATGCTCAGGACTTGATTTTTAAGAAAGATCGAAATGTTTCTCACTTTACCCCCCCCCCCCCCCCCCCCCCCCAGCTAGATTTGATATTGTCTTTTGTGGGGTTTTTAACTTAAACAAAATAATAGCAGCGCCTACATTGATGCCCTTCTGAGCCCTGACCACCACATTGTCAATATGTCCTCGGAACGAAAGTGTCCTGTCCAGAGTGATTCCCAGGTACTTCAGCTCATGCCGTCTGTCTATGAGAAAGTGGTCAAACACAATTGGAGGCGTAGGATCTTTCACAATTCGGTTGTTGAGTGAGCACCAGATGACCTGTGCTTTGTCTGGGTTGATGACCGCATTGTATTCCTCACACCAATCTGCGACCTTGTTCAGCGGGAATTCAACAGAGAGTTCTTTTTCTCCTAATGCAGCTGGTGGTTCTGTCAGTCATAGACTATGGGCCGGGCATCCTCTCCCTGTCCAAGACTCAGATAGACAGGTTGGAGAGAGTACAGAATGCAGCTATGAGGGCCGTTCTGGGTTGCACAAAGGACACCCTTGTTGTCTGTATGACATACATCCTTGACCTGGCCAGCATTAGAGTGAGGCATAAGGTGGCTCAGGCAAAGTTTTACTTGAATGTTTTGGGAGACCCGAGGCACCTTTTGCATGACAACCTGGGCAGCATCAAAGGAAACAGGATCAAACGGGGCAGTTCATGGATTGCAGAAGTTGAAACTCCTTGAGGAAAGTTTGTGGCATCGATGAAATATGCTGTGGAAAGGAGTGGTTTGAACTGAGCCCCGATTGCAGAAGCCTGGCCAACGTTCACATCACTATGGGTCGTGAAAGACGGGAATGTGCTGCTGTCATTAACGACAATAATATACGACAGTTAATTGAGGAGCATTCCAAGCCAGAGGACCCAGTGATCTATACGGATGGATCAGTCAGGAGGGGTGAGAGAAGTGGATGGGGTTTTGTGGTGTTCAGTGGGAACAAAAAAGTTCATGGCATATCAGTGGCTATAGAAAGAACAACTTCAAGCATGAAGATGGAGATTGAGGCCGTAACAAAGCGCTTGGATGGCTTCATAATACAAGACCAAGAACTACCCATCTCATCGTTGTCACAGACTCTCAGAGCATCCTACGAAGGGTTGAGAAAGGGCTGCTTCGGAGTGAATGGATGAACCCCATACAACACTCATCACTTAGAGCCATCACGTGGGTATTCTGTCCTGGGCACTCTGGAGTGAAAGGCAACGAGGAGGCTGATAGGCTAGCAGGCAGTGCCGTGGTTGATGGTAAGGTGAAATTTGACAAAGGAGAAGTGTTGAAGACCCTGGAGAAAAAGTTGCGGGATGAAGAAGACAGGGAGATAGCAGAACACCACGCAATCATTAGGATGCGGGAAATGGGGATAGAGAGGGGGGAAGGAAGAAAGGGACGATTGTCTGGAAAGGAAAGACGTCGCCATAACCAGACAGCCACCGGAACAATCAGTATGGATACCTTGCGGGCTTTGGTGCTGGGGGGGAACTGAGAACTTATGGACCTGTCCGGTGTGCAATGACGTTGTTGCCCAGGACAGGTAATACAGGTAGTACAGCAGCACCTGCACTGCTTTTACAACAACGATAACAAGGGGCGGCTCGTGGGGCTAAAAAGTTGGCGTGCGCAACTGTAGTTAAGCTATGGCATGCTGAAAATAGCCAAGGGCATAGTAAATGAGACGGTGTATAATTTTAGGATCTTTGGGTTGGTGAGGGAGGGCCTCGTGGTTTTATTTTCATTCTTTTTATTTGTCGCTTTGATTTCTAGTACTAAATTCGTTAGCTAGACCTAAACATTAATTTTGTTCATCCTGCATTGGAACTGAAAACTCAAGTACACGTAATTACTTTCACTACTCCACTACAAAACCATTCAAAGGCACAACTCATAGGACGGTCACGTTCACCTCCCTCAGATTCACGGCTACAGAGTCACTTACAATAGTGGCAAGACAAACAATGAACCAATCACAATTCACTTGAGCACTCCGCTGGATTGCTCGGGGCTCACATAATATTGGCAAAGAAGAGCGTAGGGTCTGTCGTGTTTATTTTTAGACTGCCTACTGTGGGCTATGTTTCGGCACTGCGCTTTTCCCTTTCGTCAACCCGCAGCCACCTCCCGAATCGTCAGCCACCTTCCAACCTTTGGCACAGGTCAAACTTCCATCTATTTATAGGTAGTTAAATCTACCGGAAAATATATTAGGCGAAGTGATGTGCAATGATAGTCGCAATAGAGAGATTGTTTTGGTCTCTCTTTACTTATCTGCACCACACGAATTTAATTGATGTTTTTCCCTGGACTCTGCCTTTACTAAAGTCTCGAATCTAGATCTAGTTGAAATCTAGTTGCAGGTTGCAGATTTAATAAATTGCCGACAGACAGAGAGGGGGAGAGAAAGAGAGAGAGAGAGAGAGAGAGAGAGAGAGAGAGAGAGAGAGAGAGAGAGAAGGGGCAGGAGTAGATCTTGTGAGAACTTCCGGGCAAAACAAAATGGCGACCCGCGTAGTTCGGCTCGATTCGAAAAGTGAAAGAGCCATAGCATCTTTGTAGACGATCAAATTAGCTTACTTTTGTGCTACGACGTCATTTTTTTCTTTGCTTTTGTCAATTTGATTATCCACACCGATAGAAAGTATTTCGAAATTAGGAAAAACAGGTCTTGTTTCACACTGGGCGAGAATAGCCAACGCTGGCAAGTCTCACCCGGGGTGAGAGGTCAATCGTAGGGTTTTTATTCTCACCCCGGGTGAGGATAACCAGTCCACTCCCTTACTTAAATGATTAGGTGATTAAACTTGATCTCTTATTGACAATATAAAAGTCAATTTAAGCTTCATTTTGTTAGAAAAAAATGTGTTAGGTTTGCTAACTTCTTAGATTTTGTGTTAAACAACACTTTTAACAAAACGAATCCTTACAAGCCTAGGCTTGGCCTTTGTAATCTCGAAGGTTTAGAAGTAGAAGTAGAAGAGTCTACTACTAGAGTCTAGTCCAATTTATTTAATCTCTTGAATGTACTGGATATCAGAAATCTGCAACCTGCCACTAGATTATAACTCTAGATTTAGATCTAGATTCGAGATTTTAGTAAAGGCAGAGTCCAGGGAAAAACTTCAAGAAATTCTCGTGGTAATGAGTAAAGAGAGACCAAAACAATCTCAATAAATAATATATCGCGACTATCACAGCACATCCCTTCACTTATACATGTTCCGGTAACTACCTATAAATAGATGGAACTTCGACCTGTGTCAAAGGTTGGTATGTGGCTGGCGATTCGGGAAGTGGCTGCGGGTTGATGAAAGGGAAAAGCGCTTCGGCACTATTCGGCAGGAGCACATTTGAGATGTGCCGGCTTATTAATATTAATGTACCTCCAAACTCGCTACGAGTGTCGTCATCGCTTGGGTTATCCACAAGAGCGATTTATAGGTCAGGTTACATTGTTGAATATCCTTTTCTTTTTAGCTAAAGCGCTTGGACTTTGGCACGGCATTGTAGATGTTTTACGGCGCTATAGACATAGAAATGACGGTTATGGCGCCATTGAGGACCTTTGTTTCGATGCATTGTATAATATTTGGCTAGTGTTGGTTTCTGGCTTCTTTTATTTTTATTATTGTGGGTGTTTTACGTAATAGAACAATCAAAACTTTGGGGCTGCACTGCACGACCGTGCTCTAGGGACGAACGGCGCATGACAATAACAGTAATAACAATTGCAACAACAATAAACACAAACAGTTAACGGAAACACCATCACCACAACGACAACGGCTACAAAGAAAACGACAGCAAGTATTGACCAAATATTAACAGCAACATTAACAATAAACTATATGTCTCTACCAACCTGCAGTCTGCGAGCTGTGGGAAATCACAAACTCCTCTGACAGCGTCATAGTTGAGAATGCCGGAGCATGGTGCGCTGCTAAGGACGCCATTGGCACAGTAAACGAACTGCCGGCAGGAGAAACAGTTAGCGTATTGGCCTGTGGCCCTACCAACGCAACTGGTCGTGCAGAAAGGGACTGGAATAATAATATATGGTCAATTATTAAACGAAATAAGCTTATCTAGTTTTCCCTGAAATAAATCAGTATCGCTTTACTGCTTTGAGAACAGTTCAGTTCAGTTTTGCCAAAGATATAATTGCCGTGTTTACAGTTTAAATACAATTTAAAAATAATTTACATTTTGTTTGGTCTTGTTTTTGTTACCACTACGGCACATCTCTTTTAATTTTTGCTGAATTAAGAGGCCGGAACATTATAATTATTAATGCATCATCATCATCATCATCATCATCATCATCATCATCATCATTATCATCATCATCATCATCATTATCATCATCATCATCATCATCACCATTGTCAACAACAACAACAACAACAACAACAACAACAACAACAACAACAACAACAATAACAACAACAACAATAACAACAACAACAATTGACTGAAACAGCAATAGCTACAACAACAACTACAGATACAATACTCGGGGAAGACTCACAGACTTGTAGCTGTGTCCAGGCCGGCGAGAAGAAGGACAAGAGTAGAGTGACCACCAGGAGCGCCGCACCGCCAGGTTTGAGTCTCGCGGCTGGTC
>NW_004797868.1:489001-491499 GCF_000002075.1 Aplysia californica | reverse complement strand
CCCGCCCAACCCCACACACGCACACACACGTATTCTCATGCCCACCTTTTCCTTTCGCAGCTCACAATTCTGAACACCTTTTATTGTCCAAAATGGTGACCCGTCGATCGTATACTCACCCAGTTCAGGTGCTATTTCACTCTGGTCAACATGCAGACAAAGGTTTTGCTTCTGTGGAAGAGTCAACGTTGAGATAAGGAACTACCCTTTTCCTGGTTGTATGAGTTCAAGCCTTTTCTTTTCTTTTGTTGTCCCGTATCCTTATCTAGGCCCTAATGGCAAATAAGTTACGTAAAATGAGTGTCAGCATTCAGACAAAAGTATTGCTTTTGTGGAAGAGATCATGATGATGATGCATAATATAACATTTTTGAACATTTTCAAATTTACACAGTCTACCCCGCTTTTTTTGTTGCCTTTTTGAAAATGATGATGTTGTTGATGATGATGATCATCGTATTATTTTTCTCTCACACACCACCATTGCGCATCATGTTGTGAGTGAGCACATTACTATTTTGTGTCGTCATTATTTTCTATACATATATTAATGAAAGTCCGTCACTTTCGCTGTCTAAAACTTCGGAACCACTTAACTTTCGAATTTGAAAAAAAAATAATAACAGTGATTCAGAATCATTTAAAGGGTGCACAGTTTTACTGAGGAGTCTGAAGTCACTGTAATTTAATTTTCAATTTTTCAATAGTTTCGTTTAGATCTAATCTTGGGAAAGTCCGTCTTCTTAAACGCCATTGTGAACAAGTTAGGCTTCCGTTCACATTGAGTGCGCACTCATTACACACCTTTAAAATTCTAGAGTGTACATTGGAAACACATGTGTCACTTTTCTCTCAAGATTTATTGCTCCATTCCAGTAGAGTGTACATAATAGTAGACCAATGATATTCAGTTGATGTTAATGCACCGATCATTCCTTTAACTGAAAGGGAGCTCTGCTAGTTTTCCCATGTTTGTGACGAAACCATTAGGGCGAAACGTTGTACTTTTTCAGTGATTAAAATTGGAAATTCTCCAGTCTCCACGAATTATTTTCCCCTTTTTCATCTTCGGGATTTGAACAATGATGAAGATGATGATCCATAATGTTAGTTTATTTCTTTGATTTTTTT
Organism: Aplysia californica; assembly: GCF_000002075.1. NCBI lineage: Eukaryota > Metazoa > Mollusca > Gastropoda > Aplysiida > Aplysiidae > Aplysia > Aplysia californica. Next base: position 490,368 of record NW_004797868.1, on the reverse strand, counting down.
TGCTTAAACTAGAACCTCCAGGCTAACTTGAGGTTCAGGACAAAGCCCTCATTCCCATTTCCTAGCATTGAGTGACCAGAATTTGGAAATAAGTCATCTTCAGAATAGTTAACAGGCAATACATTTTTGACGTAATACTGCATGTGCATCTTTCTACTTGATTATGTTGGTAGTGTTTCTATGCTCCCAATATTTCAAAACAGTAACAAGAGTGTGGCAAGTAACTTTTGCAATAATTGTCATGGTCAATACAGATGTATTCTGGAAACAGACTAACACGTCTAGACTAAAATGTGTTCTTACAGGTTATCGCTGTCTGCATTCGTCACAGATCCTGAGGCTACTACCTCACTACGACATTCTTGTCTCGGAAAGGACTGTCCTGTCCCATCTTCGGCCGTCGATTGTTAGCGTGTCAAAACAGATACCGCACTAGGACAGGACTGGTCAGGCGCAAAAGCGGCTTCTTTGTTGTCGCCCAAAAATGTCCTAAATATTTTTTCAAGTAAATAAAATCAAAAAAGATTTTCGTGATCAGCGACCCAAAATTAGCAAAAATCATTCGGGGAAAGCAATTCAATGCCCGATTACGAAGTTGAATTATATTTGTGTGACTGTTGTATGCTCAGCAGGTTTTGTGAAAAAAATACTTTTTATTTTATATTTTCAATATTTAATTTTCAAATCTCTCTATTTCTTTCTTTTTTCGATCATTCATTAATATATTAATAACGTTCATAAATATTCATTGTTTTATTTACTGATTTATATATCTATTTACGGAGGAGGCAAGCGAGGCAGGGGCAGGCCCAGAACAACATACTTAGGGTACCTAAACAAATGGGTAACAGCGAAAGATCAGGGAAACGTAGCTTTTTTTAGAGCATCCTAGCAAAGGAATGAATGGATAACCATGATCGCCGATGTCTGTCGAAGATCTGGCACTGGAGGATGATGATGATTAACGGGGGGAGGGGTGGGGGTAGGGCGTGTAGGTTATCAAGTTTTGGACACCCTGCATAATTTATATTAAAAACAGTAATGTAGAAAAAATTGAACATGTATGCACATACTCGTAGGTAGGCCTAGTCAAATAGTTTAAAATACACTCTAGATATTTTTATAATTCATTTTCATGTAAACAAATACATGGTGAAAAAAAGATTAAATGTGACATACTATCACAGAGACTCAGACGAAATAATCAGTAACGTTAGCAGTGTCGATTCTCGACAAAGTGAGAACGGTCTTTTTGTGCAGGTGTGTGGGTGTGAGTGGGGTGTATGTGTGTGTGTGTGTGTGTGTATGTGTGTGTATGTGTGTGTGTGTGTGTGTGTGTGTGTGTGTGTGTGTGTGTGTGTGTGTGT
>NW_004797868.1:486306-488282 GCF_000002075.1 Aplysia californica | reverse complement strand
CTGTGTGTGTGTGTGTGTGTGTGTGTGTGTGTGTGTGTGTGTGCGTGTTTGTGTGTTTGTGTGTCTGTGTGTATGCGCGTGAGAGTGTGTTTGTGTGTGTGTTCTTGATGCAGTACGTGGAAACCCTAATGTGTCTAAAGACAAGTTATCAAAGTGTTGTATTTGTATTACTATTTTTGCGTGTGCTTATAACATTGTGTTTTCTTAGTTTTGATGTGTATTTTATTGTTGATGTGCTGCTTCTTTGAGTAGTACTGATGAGTTGGTATAAAAATGTATTAACAGTTCGCGTTGAAAAACACCAAGGTATTACCGTTTTCTTTGGCACTGGTCTGAGCTGTTTAAGAGTGTCTCACACACCACAGAAGTCTAGTTTCTTATTCTCAATAGTCTTAATATCCCGATTCTTTGTGTCACAAAAGTAGTCTTTTTCAGCTCAGCGGGAATAGCAACGCATCTTGATACTGATGTAATTTCATGAACAGCTAGGCAATGCTCAAGAATAAAGGAGTCGTGTCTCGTCCGTGGGTGGTGTGCCGTTCCCTCTCTCCCTCTGTCACCTCTGCGGCTTTGGTCCCTCACTGCTTTTCAAATAACAATCAGTGTTATGCGAAATGGAACAACTTTGTGTTTACTCATGAAACCATCAACCAGGCATTGTATTTTACTGGATTCTCAAATCTGAATTGAAATATTCTAGACGATCTCGTTTTCAACTCTACTGACCAGGCTTGGAAAAGGGTTGAAACATGGATGTCAGGCACATTTGCCCAAAGTTTTAAAAGTGGGTGGTTAGCGGGTGCTCTGGTGTAGTTTGCTCTTTCGTTCCTATCAAACTTCTATCGTCTTTATCTATCCTCCTGCTTGTTTGTGTTTGTTACCCTCTCGTAACACATCCAATCTTCGGCACTTATTTGAACTTATTGTGTTGCTAGTGCAGTAGAACTTCTACTAAAGAAATAGATTAAAATTTGGTCGTCGGACACATCATAGTTTCACCACTGGTTTTGCACTAATCATACGTGCGAAAAGAACAACAAACAACATAAATAAACAACATAAACAAAAAATAACAAACAAAAGTCAACGGCTGACACTTACTGTGGTCACTTCTAGGGGTGGCTGGTCACACCCTACAACTGATGTCCGTCATGTCCAGTGGCCTGCTATCTGTCCCGTGTTTTATACCAGGCCTATATTTACCTCTGACCCCCCGGGGCACGTCCTGGTCTTGGCATAGATCGCCCTGGATTGTCGACCTGGGCGGCATGCGGCTATTGTGTGTTTAAGGGACAGCTCGTGGTTTGTTTTCCCATGTTTTTTAAACATAACCTGACACCTTACTGTAGCAAGTAGTTTTCTTTAAAGAACAGGAGTAATTCAATTCAATTGTACTACTCCACTTCACAAACCATTCAAAGGCACTACTCATAGGACGGTCACGTTCACCCCCCTCAGGTTCACGGTCACAGCACGTCACCAAAAATAGTGGAAAGACAGACAATGAACCAATCACAATTCACTTGAGCACTCCACTGGATTGTTCAGAGACTGCCTACTGCGGGCTATGTTTCGGCACTATTCGCAAGGAGCACATTTGAGATGTGCTGTCTTATTAATTATTAATGTACTGCTAAACTCGCTACGAGTGTCGTCATCGCTTGGGTTACCCCCAAGAGCGATTTATAGGTCAAGTTACAATGTTAAATATCCTATTACGTTTAGCTAAAGCGCGTGGACTTTGGCATGATAAAGATATGACAGCTATGGCGCAAGTGAGGACCTTGTTTTGATCAAATATTTGGCTAGTGTTTGTTTCTGGCTTCTTTTATTTTTTTTTATTCTTGCGGGTGTTTTACGTAATAGAATATTTTTAAAAAATTGGGCGGCACTGCACGACCGTGCTCTATGGAGGAACCGCGCCTTCTTCTTCTTCTTCTTCTTCTTCTTCTTCTTCTTCTTCTTCTTCTTCTTCT
>NW_004797868.1:483752-484866 GCF_000002075.1 Aplysia californica | reverse complement strand
GTAGTAGTAGTAGTAGTAGTAGTAGTAGTAGTAGTAGTAGTAGTAGTAGTAGTGGTAGTAGTAGTAGTAGTAGTAGTAGTAGTAGCAGAGGCAAAAAGAGTAGTAATAGTCCAGAGGCAGTAATAGTAATAGTACTTAAAATATTTTATCTTATCTTATCGTATCTTATCTTGTCTTATAAACTTAAACAAACAAACAAACGGCCGCTCAGGAGGCCTAGAGATTAATGTGTTCAGCTCCCATCCACTTTCTGCCCCCACCCCATTATTATGTGTCCTTTGCCCCTCCTCTGGGTTTCTGACTCTTTCTCTAGCCTTTCTACTGTTACTCCTCGGCTCTTTCTTACTGCTGTCTTTCAGCCACACCCCCTGATCTTATGGTAGTAAAGACCTACACCTAGCCTTCTCGGACAAGGGCGAAAAATCTCGGAGGTCCCGTGTGAATGTTGAGCACGTTAAAGATCCCTTGGTGGTTCAAAATCGATAAGAGTAGGCTTCGGCCGCCACCCGGGAAAAATTCTAAATTTTCTACCAACTGAAAATGTTTCATATGTCCGTGCGCTCTTATGACCTTATGCCGTCGCGAGCGCCGTAAAACACTTACGAAAATAGCAAACAACAAAACAACAACAACAAATGAAAAAACAACAACAACAAATGAAAACAACTAATGAACGAAATACATATAATACAACAAAGCCGCAGAAACTCCTTAGAAAAAAATTAATAAAAAATAAAAAATATAATACAAAATCAAGACGTGAACAAATTCCCCTCTCCCCCTAATCATCGAAGCCAAGAGCTGATAATGAACTAAATGAAATACATCCACATTACAGTAAACGCTGCTGGAAGCCTGAATGAATCCACACTCGTACGTGGGGTCGAACGTCTCCCCTCGAAGGAAATAAGAGACATGATGAAGCTTTAATCAAGGATACTCTACTACCGAGATGTTTCAATTATCCTATCTCGCGTCCGGTTGAGAATTGGGCACATCCATGTGTTGGCGCGTGACGGCTCCGTGATACAAGTGTAAACATTACAAACGTGTGTGTATGTGTGTGTGTGTGCGTGTGTGTTTGTGTGTGTTTGTGTGTGTGTGTGTGTGTGTG
>NW_004797868.1:478859-482270 GCF_000002075.1 Aplysia californica | reverse complement strand
ACTTTAACTTCCAGGTCGTCGGGTACAATTGCGGCGGGGTTGTAGTGTGCACTGAAACCACAAGAAAGCCACCCGACCCGATGGACCCGACCCGACCTCTATAAGGGGTTTTTCAATAAGTGGGACACGGAAGTTCTTTTCTGAAAGACGTTCTGAAAGACGCACCTTGTTTCCAAACTTGTATAAAACTTTGTAGATAAGTTGCTAGTGTTTAGTTGGATGTAATGATTTTTCTTGTTGTTGGAGAATTTTCATCGTTCGGGATGAAAACGCATGCTGTACAGTCCACGTTTTACCTACAAAACTACTCACCTTAGTGCCCATTTTTGCTCCGCACCCCCAGGCCAAATTTGATTACCACGGGGTACACGATTCAACCTACGAATAAAGCATGAACACCAAGAGACATCAGCAAGAAGTAAAAGGAGTTCATATCATACTTAGAAATTTTGAAAAAAGTCTTCTTCAATAACGACCTACTTTACTTTTTGGGGTATATTTTTGTTTAACATCATGCTATATTCAAGCACCTTCAGCTTGATGATTGACACTTGCATGTTTGGGAACATATTATAGATCCATCAACGTCACTTTTTATGTCCTTACTTACCACTCTTTTCGTGATTTTGGGGAAATAAAAACTCCGGCAAAACGTACATAAAATTGTTGGGTTGTAGAGTTAATATTAATGACTCTAGGAATATGTACTGTTATTGCAAATGTTTTGTTTCTATGGATGAACATTGATTATTACGGAGGCTGTCTGCTGCTACCTTCCGTTTATAAGGACCTGTGGAAAAAGGGAGGAATTTAGTACTATTTCTTTTTCCCCACAAAAAAACAACAACCAAGACAAACAACAACAAGAGAATTCGTTTTTATTCCGAGCAAAAGGTGAATGATACCTAATACACAATAAGAGACGGCAGAGAAAAAGTTTTGTGTTCTTGGCATTTTAATTATTACAGTTATTTTATTTCTGAGATAATTATTGGGTTTTTGAAACGTGTGTATGTTTGTGTGTGTATGTATGTGTGTGCACGTGTGTGTGTGTGTGTGTGTGTGTGTGTGAGAGAGAGAGAGAGAGAGAGAGAGAGAGAGAGAGAGAGAGAGAGAGAGAGTGTGTGTGTGTGTGTGTGTGTGTGTGTGTGTGTGTGTGTGTGTGTGTGTGTGTGTGTGTGTGTGTACGTGCGTGCGTGTTTGAGTGTATGAATATGTGTGTGAACATAAGTGTGAGTATTTGTTTGTATAATATTTTTGCGTAATAATGCTCTTCGCTCGAGGACCTTTATATTGTTACGTCTATAAAAAAATCTAACTTTTCATGTTGGTTGCAGTTGGATATTAAGATATTATTCTAGTGCTGCAATTTTAAGATATGCGTCATAGTCTTCTGAATTCAGACTCTAGCTAGAATTTTATTCCTAAATAATAGTAAGCGGGTGGTGTTTGGGTGCTCTGGTGTGGTTTGTTCCTTTCCTATCAAAGATCTTGTAACACCTCAAATCTTCGGCTCTTATATTATGACCTTATTGTGTTGCAAGTGCCGTTAAACGATCTAACGATCTGTAGTAATGATGTTAGTTGATTACAAAATTAAACCCATATTTCAAAGTATATATCATTTCCACGTGGTCATTAAATGTGCATCTTTTAAGATTAAATCTTGGCAACGTAGGGAGATTGTTGTACTTAAAAACATTCTTCAAATATTCCCTAGCCAATTGCAAGGTAAGGAAAACAGAAAGAATGCACATCACTAGCATGTGAAACATATATAATGGGAGAATAACACAAATCAGAGGTTATTGTCTAATGGACATGGTTTTTTTTGTCTATCGTCTCTGAATCCTTTTCTTCGTGTTTAGACTACTAAATCATTAGCTCTGTTTCCTTGTAAGGACAGTTTTGTTCTTGCCAACGATTCATAACCAGTTTTTAACTGCCTGTTTAATATTTTCTCCAGGCTCAAATGCATGAAGAGCCATGGAGATGAGCAGCCTGCACTATACGAACACCATCTAGGCTGCGTAAAACAAACTTTATTTCGAGTGCTTTAGTTAAAACATTTTACAGAAAGTTTTTTTTGTACGATGGATTTAGCTGGAGATATATAAACATGGTGCTCGAGTAGTTTACTAATTGAACAACAAAAGCTGAAGCCACTATAACCTCAAAGAGGTTGTGATATCGTTGACCAAAGTTTATATCCGGCTTGATTCGCAGAACAACGACTAACAGAAATCTTGATACATTGCACAAAATACATATGGTTGCCAGTATCGATACCATTTTTACTACTCGGAGGTTTTTGGGTGTCAGGTTATTGGAGCCTTTCCCCGCGTCCATCTTGTCGACTTCTTTGATATCTAGAGCAGAACCACCGGATGTAGAAGGCATGTGTCCATGTCTCTCATTTGAACTGGATATGTCTCCTACTTTTTCTTTGTCTGCCCACATTTCTTTGGTAACTTTCGAACTTTTTGGAACTTTTGAGAGTTTGGTGGCCCCTTGAGGCTGAAATTGAGACGACTTTTGAAGGCAAGCCACCACGACTTGAGTGCAGATCGTCACAACATCCAATGAAACGATAGCCAGTATAATATGATTCCAGATGTTAAGAAAAGTAGTCATGGCGAGCATGTCTTCCGAGCTCCCCAGAAGGAGGCGGGTCGTGTTTGTGCGGGGGTCCCACTGGGGGCGGACACCGGAGGATACATAATAAGAGAGGTAACAGCCGAACGTGAGAGTGCAGATGGTTGAAACTGTAAAAATTGCTCGTCTGAAGGTAAACATGTCTTTGAAATGAAAAGGCATCGCAACGCAGAGACAGCGTTCTAATGAAATGAAGGCTGTGATGTAGGAAGACATGTCGTACGCCATTGAACTGATGAAAGACGTCACGTACCTTACCGCTATAGGATCTAAATAGAAGTATGCCTGGCTGGCTACAAGGATATCACACACACCGACGCCGACGGAGAAAGACAGACACAAACAGTCAGCGACAGGAGACAAATAGACACACAGTCTTTAGCCCCTATGGTCAAGAAAACGGCGACGTTTATGCAGTTGAATATGGCGCCTAACAGACCCAGGCCAAAGGCCACAGCTATGAAAGAGCGATGGAAAACCTGAATGGTTTCATTGTCGATGAGTCCTTGTAAGAGGGCAATGTGGTGTTCTGTTCGCCCAACTTCCGTCGAGTTGACAAACGTCATCATCACGTTATGAAAAATTGTGGATATTGACCTGACCATCAATGACTTAATTATAGAGGCACCAACCATCCATGTCCAGGTGCTGTTTTAGCCTCTTTTTCCTGTATTCGGATTAATAATATCTTTTTGCCAATTTATTTGTTCCGCTTCTATGTACCCAAATCTATGGTTCTCAACCTGGAATTCGCCT
>NW_004797868.1:428859-476359 GCF_000002075.1 Aplysia californica | reverse complement strand
AATACGACCGGATATTTTGTTTTTTAACATAGAATCCTGATCCAGTAGGTTCATCCTCCTTGGATCCATCAGTGAAATACTGGATATGATTACTATATAAGTCATGAATATGTTTTAATGTAATAATTTTTTATTGATGCGTATTTGTCTTCTTTCTTTTTTATTTTGTTCTTTAGTGTTAGGTCCACATTAATGTCACAATATTTCCATAAGGGTAATTCTTGTTTCAGAGTGGTGGACATTTTTTTAAACTTTCAAAGTTCCCATAATTGCTTGTGTGCTTTCTACAATGCCGTTTTTAGGTTTAAGATGTTTGTTTGCCATCTTGATAATTCTGTCTCTGTAAACATTCCTAGCATTGTTTTCTTTATTATAATTTACTCTATGCCATAGTTTGACCTTGCTTTCCTGCCTTCTTATCCAAAGAGGAGGGATTTTCGTCATGACTGATAAAGCCATGCTGCTTGCAGCGCGTGTAGAATTGGTGATTATTCTCAATGCTGAATTTTGAATGGTGTCCAGTTTCTTTAGTTGACTCTTTGCTCCCTGGTCGTATATTTCCTCTCCATAGGCAAGTCTTGGTAGTATCAGATTTTTGTATATCAATGTTTTTATTTTTGAATTTATCTCCCAGGTTTTTCCTGCTATGCATTTCAAAATATTAAGGGTATTGATTCTTGTCTCATATTTTTCATCTATATGCTCCTTGAACTGGAGGAATTTGTCAAACGTAACTCCTAGGTATTTTACCGATTTTGTAGTATGGACATTTGTTCCATTTATCTGCAGATCTGGGCATAGTTTTTGGTTAAAGAATATTGTTTGGGTTTTGTTAATATTTACTTTAAATCCAAGATTTGTAAGAATCTCGATGAGGACATTTGTTGGATTTTCAATAGTTTTTTAAAATGAAAGTGGTATTCTTTTTTGCTCTCTTTCCGGGGGCATGTTTGGCTTTAATCCACAAGGCAGTGTCATCAGCAAACTGTCCTATGCTTATCCTGGAATATTTATCTTCTATTGCTTCTACCGAATTTATTAATATATTAAAAAGGGTGGGAGAGATTACTGTCCCCTGGGGTGTTCCCTTTTCCTGACTTTTTATTTCAGATAAAACGCCTCCAACTTTAACCTGAAACGTCCTTTCATAAAGAAAGTTCTTAATATAATTATACATTATGCCAGTTATCTCCATTTTCATAAGTTGTTCAAGGGTTCCTTCTTTCCATAGTAGATCGTGAGCCTTCTTCAGATCCAAGAAAACCGCTGCCTTTACTTTCCCAAAAGTTCTACATTTATCCACTTCATGAGTTAATCTCAATAACTGATCGTGTGTTTGCCTTTTTCTTCTGAATCCCGACTGGTTGGCACAGAATAATTTCTTTTTTTCAATGATGTGGATGAGTCGATTATTTATTATTGTTTCCAAAACTTTTCCAAGATGACTGGGTTTTAATATTGGTATTATTGTGGCGTGCTTGAACTCCAGCGGAATTTTGCCTTTATTCCAGATATTGTTGAAGAAGTGTACTATCACTATTTTTGCGTTGTGTGGTAATTGGTCATACATTTCATATGTCAGGGAATCATGACCTGGGGTGCTTTGTTTTTTCTTTCTCAATACTTCATTTATTTCTTTATAACTTATATCAACATTTTCCTTTTTATCGTCATTTTCTTGTTTTTGAAAGAGATGTTGATTGAGTTTTGTATGATTTTGTTTCTTAATTCTAAAAGATGCATCTAGGTTTTCATCACTACTAAGAAACTGATAATGTTTTCCCAGCGTCTCAGTTATGTCTGTGTTTGAGGTAAGTTCTTTTCCATCCGGTGATTTCAGAGGACAAGTGCATTTGCGTTTTATATTTGTTCTATCAATTGCACGTATAGTTCTCCACACTTGTGAAATTTTTGTATCAATATTCATAGATTTACAGTAGTTTTTCCACGCCTGTTCCTTGAAGTTTCTTATGGTACTGGTCGCTAAATTTCTGGCCTCTCTGTATCTTTTAAGAGTTGTCTCTGTTTTATGTTTTTGATACTCCTTGAGGGCCTTCATTCTGTTCTTTTTTGCCTGATTACATTGCTCATTCCACCAATACACTGTATGTTTTGCTTTTTTTGGCACTGGTTTTGGGGTCTTGTTTGCATTATTACGTATTGTTTGTTTGGCTATTTCGGTTACTTTTTGGACTATATTATCATGGCATACGTCTATATTGTCATTTGTTAGTTCTTCCCATCTACACATGATTGCTTTGTTTTTGAATTCCTCCCAGTTTGCCTTTTTTGTTTTAAAAATAAGTTTTTTGTTCGGGCAATAGGGTGTCTTCTTCTTTTCTTGCCAGCTGGTTGTTATCGGGAAGTGATCACTTCCCATAGCATCCTCCATTGCGTTCCAATTAACTTCTTTGTTACTTATCAAGTTGCTTGATAGAGTGAGGTCAATTGCAGAATCTTTATGATTTGTATTTTCCGCTATTCTTGTTTTACTTCCTGTATTATGTACAGTAATGTTGTTGTTGATTATCCAGTCTAAAACAATATTCCCAGCTTGATTTATTATATCTCCCCATATAGTATGACTACTATTGAAGTCTCCCAATATGAAATGGTGACATAAGGTGGTATCAATAGATTCTAAAAATATTCGCGTCTTCTGACTATTAGCTAGAATTCTTCTGTATACATTAGTTATGTGGATTTGCGTTTCGTTTTCAAGGTAGATTGTAATTGTAATAACATTTCCTGTTTCGTTGTTGCACCTATCTATTTCTCTGAAGGAGTGCTTGTTATTGATAGCTATTAAAAGTCCAAGATTTGATTGATTAGCATCGGTTCGAATGATTGAAAAGTTTTTTAATTTGAAGTTGACATGCGATTTTAGGTTTGTTTCTTGTATCGCTATTATATCTGGTCTCAGTTCTTCCTGCACCAACCAATCAAGTTCACATTTTTTTTTCTTAAAATGCCCCGTGCGTTCCATTGTAGAATTGTGAACTTTTCATCTGAGTGTTTAAAACTTTCAGCGTTATACATTTTTAATAAATCTAGGCTACTGCTTCTTTAATTGAGAAATTTATTTTTTCCGTTGCCTTTTTCCTCGTGGGGGTTCATTTGAACCCGGTGACCACGATTCAGATCGAACACGGACACTAGACTTGCGTCTTGTTAGAGGTGTGGTATCGTTTTGTTTAGGTGTTAGAGTTTGGGCTATTTTTTCAAGAATCTGCGCTACATCCTCTGGTGAATCTAAGCTTGATAAGGGAGAAATTTGAATGTCGTTTTTGTGTTGTTCTTTTTGTTGAGTTGTTTCTGTTTTGCTGGGAGTTTTTGCAGGGCTTTTTATTTCTTTGGTTGTATCTGTTGATGTTGTTTCCCTGTTCTCGGAATGAGCTAGTATTTCTTTTAGTTCTTCTCTTACTGTCTTTTTATGAGTTGGAAAAGCGTGTCAGTGGAGATGTTTCCAGCCGTTAGCCCATCGTTTGACTCAGGTTTCTCTTTTGGAGCGGTGCAGTTGCTTGTCACTGCCTGTGCATAGGTTTTTGTTGTTCCTGTCTAACCCTCGTATGTTTTTATTAATTTTTTTTTCCAAAGCTGCTTGTTTGGTTTTGCATTTTGGATCAGTTGCCCTGTGTGGTCCCTGGTAGTTAATACATTTGACATTTTCCTTGCATTCTGCCGCTAGATGGTTTTTCCCTCCACATCTAATGCAAATTTTTGTATTTTCTTTGCAATGGGTTGACGTGTGTCCCATCTTTAGACATTTTAGGCACTGTGGCAGTGCTTTTACGTACGGGTGAACCTTTTTTAACCCAAACGGGGTTTTGATAACATCAGGCAATACGTTACCCTCGATCTTTACTGAAAAAAAATGACGTCTTTCCCAGTCTTTTTGATTGAAGAATATTTTCATTTAGGTTTTTTAAACAGTTTTTTATTTCATTTTCGTTTTCTTTCGGAGGGATTCCTTTTATTACTCCGTGTAGGGGTTTCAATATTCCCTCTGTTCTCCATTGGATGTTTCCCATTTCTGGTGCGTATGGTCCCTTTTTGAGCTTTGTGAGGTATTCAGGCTAATGTCTGACGCTGGACGCTGGAAACACTTCCAGCGTCGCATGGCCTAATCTATGGTTTATTCTTACCATCCTCACGTCTGCAGAGGTGATAACTCTGCATTCGTGAAGACGGTTGGTGATGCCAGGTTTTCCGATTTTGGTAGGATGTACCTGGCATCCTTCGATAGATGTTTTCTTAACGATAACCCTATTCATTGTAATATTCTTCCCGGGTTCGGGTTCGTTCAGTGTGGAGTTTTAGGTTTTTTAAAATTTTAATGACCTCTCGTCTTTCATTCTAAAGTCAAATTAAACGAAGAAAACAATCACCCTTTCCTCCGGAAGAGGTTTTTTGTCAGCGTAACCATTTAAAAAAAGCGTTCTTCCGAAATTTATTCAAAAACTTGCTAGTTTCACTTTGATTTTTTAAACTCAAGTAGGGTAACTCTGTTCGCAAAAGGTGCGCTTTTGTGAAGAGGGCGCCACCGAATTTTGAGGACATTTTTTTAATTGGCTCAATCAGAGAAGTGGCCCCTCTTGTTATGTAGACTCTTTGGTTATACTAAGAAGGCGCGTCATTTCTAAATTTTATAGACAAAAAAACAAAAACAAAAAGCAACAAACAAATAAAACAAACCCTTCAACAAAAAAAGAGTATCACAAAACACAAGGAATGTATTTGATAAAAGGTGAATGAGTACTAAGGAAGATAGAAAAAATGTTGAAAAAACAAAAAGAATAAAAAATAATCCAATTCGACCCCCAGAAAATCAGTCCCTTATGATCCACCCTCCACTGCTGTTGCTCTAGCCTACTTAGCCTATGTATCTCTATCGGTGAAGGTAATTCTAATCAAACAAAGGGGAGTATCCTTTCCTAAGAAGTACAATAAGTGAGACTAAAATGATGAACACATTAAAAAAGTAAACATGATAACAAAAACAAAATTATTGGAACTTACCTCATTGATATTACGAATAAACCACACACATACAAACCATATAGAGGACAAAAACCAAGCTTTTAAACCTTTTTTTACTTCAGAGAACAAACACCCACATCACTCATCAATTCTGTTGAACCGGAAAATCATTGTGGATATTCTCTTATGAGTTTCTTTTTTATTCTGGTAACGTCAGAGAGCACAGGGTGGTGCGAATCTATAACAGCCTTTTAACAAGAAACAGCAAATCTGTTGTTTTTATTTAAAATCCAAACTTGTGAGGAAACCAGCTGGTTGAGCACTCACGGTAGGAAAATGGTAAATCATCCTCGTATCAGGATGAGTTGCCTCTGTTGTCTTTGAGCAAGGTACTACTAAATCTATTTGGAACAAAGTGCTATCTTACAGTGACGAGCCCTACGAGCGTGAGTCGAGATTTATATTGCCCTCGACGTAAACAATGCTATAATCTAGAATGTTATTATGAAGGAAATTGTCACACATCAGTGTCACATGTTTCCTGGATGACAAAGCACAGAAGTCGTCTTCTTTTCCAAAGAGTTTATGAAATAAAGATTGCACGTTGACAGGTAAGTTTCCTCTCGGAACACAATTGTCTTGATTTTTTTAAAGCAGCTATTGAACTGAAACACAAGCTTGTCAGAAAGCGTCCCATCATATCTAGAAGTGGCAAACATATACGACTAATCTTCACAATTGATTCTTTTATCTGAGTTCTAAAGTTAACATTTATGGAGGGGAAAAACGGAACAGAGACACTTATTATCGTTCTAAATAGGATAGGAGAACATATTTTTTTGGTCTCCTACGGTTAACCTTGTTTAGATTAATTGTTTTATCTCTTTAATTGTATTCGATCTCTAAAAAGGTCCTCGGCCGTCAGAAAATTTTAGTCAATATGCTGTTTGCATTCAGTTACCTTCTACGGTAAAATGGTTGTATGACTGCATACGGTATTGAGCTACAGCTTTAAAATACCATTATGCTACAATTAAGATAATTATTATACTACAATTTAAGATACTTTATTAAGGCGCCTTGTTGAGACACCACAGTGACAATATTGGCACAATTATGATTGATTCATTACCAGAAGATTAAGACACACACCTCCAAAATTTACCGCCACAAAAACGAGTAAGAAAATTAGTATTTTGTCAAGTCTACATACATTTATGCAAATATGATTAGACCGTCAAAACTGGAGTCGAAGCAAAATATATAATTAGATCAATTCTTTTCATGAGTTCTGAATTATCATCTATTTTAATAGAAGAAAGAAACAACAAAGAGTTCCACACTGTGATACTCAATACTTTTTCGCTCTTTGTCTTTGTTCCTTGAGGGCATTAATTTGTCATCTATTTTAACAATATTTTTTGTGTCCTCTGGGGTGTTTTACTGCTTTTTTCGGGTGGGGGTGGGGGGGGGGGGCGTGAGTCTAGCAACACATTACAAAGCAGAATGCGCAACCTTTCGTTCTTAGAATGCTGGCATGTTATAAGACGAAGTGAACTACCAATTATGATGGTATACCTTTCGAGCGGTCTGGTTTAAAATCCTTACGTGGCGTTCTTGAAGCTGGCAGTATGAGCTGTTATTACGGATGTATATTTATTCTTCTTTTGGTCTATGCCTTAGTGGAGTTAGTTAAAACTCGCTCATGTATGTACAATGACAAGAACGAACTCTGGAGTGTTGCTTCTTGTTTAGTTTTCTTTCTTAATTGTTTTTTAAGTTTCCGTTTCACACTCCGCTAATGCAAGAACCATCTCTGTTCTAACACTTACAGTTTTCTTGGAATATAAATAAGTGTTCTGAAAGCTTATTGTTTGCTTGCAGTTTTTGTTAGGTGACTAATCCAACATCGAGGACCATTTAGAACTTTGTCAACATTAGACTTAAATACAGTAAGTATTTCCTAATGTCATTTTTGTTTACGAATTATTTAGGTAATTTTAAACAGACTTTGCACTCCAGTTCACAGCTGAAAAACGTTCCCATTTGATACCACTTATAACCTCAGGTTTTTTTTTCTCAAAAAAACCCCCAACACTAGAGACCATCCCCTTCACACACTCAAAATCTTTTTTTTTTCTCTCAGCCACTCGAACTCCATGGATTAGATGAATAAAATCAAATTACTTAACTTTAGAGATAAAAACAACAACAACAACTAGATAATAAGACCAGTAAGTAAAAAGATGAACAGATGCTTATATATTATCGCCAAGATTGTCTTCTATCAACAAGCACCTATGGTTATGTCCCAAAGTTCAGCCTATTAGAATTAAGCTCGTGGGATCTGGCATGGTGTATGCAAATGTGGAAAGCCCATAAATGTTACACATTTATTCATTTTTAATGTTACAATACGTAAAATGAAATTAAACTTGAGAGCGGGGGTAAATTTGGATGAGGGGGTATAAGTGCATAATAAGGAAGGAAGTCGTAAGGGGACAGTCCGTTCGCGCTATCCACTGGGAGCCAAGTCTCCTGCCTCGCGTAGCTTCCTCGGGGGACTGTACAGTGTGCCGTCACCTTGGGCTGCTTACTCGGGGACTGTTACTAATTACATGTTTTATGACAAAACGCTCT
Source organism: Aplysia californica (assembly GCF_000002075.1). Lineage (NCBI taxonomy): Eukaryota > Metazoa > Mollusca > Gastropoda > Aplysiida > Aplysiidae > Aplysia > Aplysia californica. The sequence goes on along the minus strand of NW_004797868.1, from coordinate 468,739 downwards.
AAACAAGAAAAAGTTGATATCGGGATGTCGACGTTTTTAGATTTTAGTCTACAAAAATGTTATTTTTTAATCTTATTCAATTCTGTTTTCAAAGATTTGAAAAAAAAAACCCCTTTTTAATTCGAAGAAACCAGGATTATACTTTAAGCAGTACCCTTGAATACCTTTACTGATACTGATACACACGATGTACTTACGTCAAAATTCTCAATTTTCAAATCTTCAGTGTTCAGTTTAAAACCCATCATTATTTTGGGTAGACTAATATTACTGACCGGTTAAAATAGCTTGCCATCTCAGTTTATAATTCTCTGATCGGCAGCAATAACAGAAAGACCCCCAACATAGGCCTATCACACACATGCTAGTACGGCTCTCGTGAGATTAAGGTGTTCGCCTCTCATTCCATAGGTTGCGGATTCGTATCCGGTTCGCGACGGAACATTTTCTTCTCTAAATTTGTCTCCTTTTACATCCTTCCCGGCTCTCTAACCTTGTTCTGTCGTCTGCTTTTGTATCCACTTTTTGCCCACACCCCTTCACCTCATTTGCCCCCTCCTCTAGACTACTGAGTCTTTCTGCAACATTTCTACTGCTTCTCCTTGGCTCTTTCTTACTGCTGTTTTTCTGCCACACCCCTGATCTTGTGGTAGGTAAGATCTACAACTAACCTTCGCGGACAAGGGCGAAAAATCTCTGAGGTCTCGTGTGCACGTTAAAGATCCCTTGGTGGTCCAAAATCGATAAGAGCACCCAGGAAAATTCAAAATATCCTCTAACTGAAAATGTTTGGTGTGTCCCGCGTGTTCATATGACCTTATGCAGTTGCGAGCAAAACAAAAACCCCAACAAAACACGCCCCCCTCCCCCCCCCCCCCCTCCCCCCCAGACATGCCAACCCCGACAACAACCATTACTAATTTTCTCATATTTTTACCCGGAACCCTAACCATTTTTTCGAATTTCCAAAATAAAAAATCATATTTCTTAAAGTTTCGATTAAAAAGGTGTCGGGGCTTTGAAAAGAGCTGCTGCTGCTACTACTACTACTACTACAACTACTGCTACCACTACTACCACTACTACCACTACTACCACTACTACTACTACTATTACTACATTATCATTATTAATAATAATAATAATAATAATAATAATAATAATAATAATAATATAATAATAATAATAATAACAATAATAACAATAATAACAATAATAATAATAATAATAATAATAATAATAATAATAATAATCAGAGAGAGAGGGTGAGAGAGATAGATAGATAGATAAAGAGAGAGAGAGAGAGAGAAAGAGAGAGAAAGAGAGAGAGAGGGGGGAGAGGGAGAACAGATAGATAGATAGATAGATAGATAGATAGCAAAGAGAGAGAGAGAGGGAGGGAGAGAGAGAGAGAGAGAGAGAGAGAGAGAGAGAGAAAGAGAGAGAGAGAGAGGGAGAGAGAGAGAGATAGAGAGAGAGAGAGAGAGAGAGAGAGAGAGAGAGAGAGAGAGAGAGAGAGAGAGAGAGAGAGAGAGAGAGAAAGAGAGTAATCTAGACATGACTGCGTAAAAAAAAACAACCCTTCCCCAACAACAATCGAACTGTTGTTTTCTTCACGCCATAAAAGAGCCTTACCAGATTACCACAACGCCACAGACACAAGTGAAGTATTACCTTGTCCTAGTTCGATAAAAAGGCACATTTCAAATTCATATCAGGGGTTTGGATTGGTCACCTGCAAACAGCTGGAACATTAAAATGTTTAATTGGTGTCTGGCCTCAGAGGAAGTGAACAGAATTTAAACACCGTGTCAGAAAAAAACAACGTTATTATGCTTCTTCTTAACCGCATCACTGCCCATGCCAGTAATTGAGTAATTGGGCAGGTGGGGCGTAAAAGCGCACCCCTGCGTTTCATAAACCCCAGTCGAAAGGCATGTAAATGCTTAGCTTTAAAGAGAGTTTTAAGGTACTTCCAACACAAATAGGGGCATATAAGTGCGGAAGATTAGAAGTGTTACTAGAAAGTAACCTATTAGGACAATAGACGTAGGATAGGAAAAAAAATATCAAACCATACAAAAGTACCCGTCAACCAACCACGAATACAAATTCATCGTGGGCTACTTTTCTGCTTTAGCAAAGAAGTTTGGTAATGTCGTTTCCCCTCTCAACCGACATCCCAGTGACCACCAACGCTCTCGACTCCACAAAGAAAGCGACTGTGAACTCATCTCGCTGAGACGACCTTTCTGTTTGCAAAACACTGCTCTTCCCTGTAAACTCCCAAACTCTTTGTTCCCTCAGTCTCTTGAATACAAATTTGGTCAAGAGGTTGTTGGGAAGGGGGCTAAGTGGGGTGTTGGGCCCGGGAGTGTATGAAGGGGAAGGGGTGTCATGTGTGTGTGGTATTGGGTATATAAGACAGAAAATATTGGGGAGGGGGGTCTTCGACAACTACATCTCGCAACAAAAAGAAAAAAAATAGGCGAATATTAACTCAGGAAAATGAAGCCATAAAGACTGACGTGTTGACATCAATGTTCATGTAATTATGTAACAGAGTACATGTAGTTCTCTTCTATTTATAGTTCAACCTTTGATTCCAAACCAGTCTCTGACCCAAACAGTCTCAGAACTGGCAATGAAGGGGCTAAAGAACCTCAAAACACTATGCCTTTAAGCGTTGTCGAAAGACCAGCATGCAGATCCACAATGGTTTTAATCAGGGTGAATTATATCAGCTTTCAGAACTGATGGAAACAAGAAGAATATTAATAAAACATACCGCACTCTACCTTTTGTGACAGAGGCGTCCCAGAGAGGAAAGGAAAAACATGCATATTTGGGGAAAAGATACACTTTATTAATTCGCTTGCAATAAATTTAGAAACTAATCTTTCTAGTACGTTGGTAGTTTAAACATTTCGGTATTATCTAATCAGGTTTGCTGTAAGCAGGATAAAGAGAAAGACCAGATTACGCAAAGGCAAGGTTGGTTTTAGTTACAGTTGTGAGTGAAACAGAGAATTGTAGAGAATAGAGGGAATGGAGGGGTCAGAGAAAAAAATAGCAGAGTGAGAGGGATAAACAGAAAATGTAAGTGCGGGCATACGTTTATGAGTGAATTTATGTGTGTGTGTGTGTTTGTTTGTTTTTGTAAAGTGTTTTACGGCGCTCGCAGCTGCATAAGGTCATATGAGCGCGCAGGACACACCTAATATCTTCAGTTGGTAGGAAATTTTGAATTTTGCCCGGGTGGCCGCCGAAGCCTACTCTTATCGATTTTAGACCACCAAGGGATCTTTAACGTGCCCAACTTGCACACGGGCCCTCCGAGATTTTTCGCCCTTGTCCGAGAAGGCTAGGTGTAGATCTTTCCTACCAGAAGATCAGGGGTGTGGCAGTAAGACAGCAGTAAGGAGGAGCCAAGGAGTAGCAGTAGAAAGGCTGCAGCAAGAGTCAGGATCCCAGAGGAGGGGGCAAAGGAGGTGAAGGGGTGGGGGCAGAAAGTGGAAATGAAAGAGACACAGACAACAGAACATTCCTTGAGAGCAGGAAAGGAGGTGAAAGGAGACAATTTTAGAGAAGAAAATTTTTCGGTCGCTACCCGGATTCGAACCCGGGACCTTTGAATGAAAGGCCAAGACCTTAGCCTCTAGGCCACGAGAGCCCCCGTTATGTGTGTATGTGTGTGTGTGTGTGTGTGTGTGTGTGTGTGTGTGTGTGTGTGTGTGTGTGTGTGTGTGTGTGTGTGTGTGGGGGAGGGGGGAGGTGTGTCCTTGTGTTTGCTCTTCTGTGAGTGTATGTGTGTGTGCTTATGTGCGTGTGTGTGGGTGTTTGTGAAAGAGAGAGAGAGAGAGAGAGAGAGAGAGAGAGAGAGAGGGAGGGAGAGGGAGAGAGAGAGAAGAGGGGGGGGGAGGCCGAGAAAGTGAGAAAGAGAAAGAGGGAAAAAAAGAAAGAGATGGGGATAAGGAAAGAGAGGGAGAGAGGTACAGAGAAAGAGGGAAAGAAAGAAAGAAAGAGAGAGAGAGAGAGAGAGAGAGAGAGAGAGAGAGAGAAAGAAAGAAAGAGAGAGAGAGAGAGAGAGAGAGAGAGAGAGAGAGAGAGAGAGAGAGAGAGAGAGAGAGTGAGTGAGAGAGAGATTTATGGGAGGGGGAGTAATGAAAACTAATCAAATTAATGGTACATGTATCACTCAGAAACAGTGAGTTGGATCAAAATCAAATTTCCCAGAACCAGTCTGTCCAGTTTTCTTCACATAAAGAGAATAATACACTTAGTCATAAACCTTCTTGTCCGTCACATATTTATTTGTTTCATAAACAATGAAACAAACAAAGACCCGGAAATCAACAAACACTGGTACTATTGAGAAGCATACAAAACGTAATAACCATTTCATCAAACACCATCCAAGAGCGTCCAATTAAGACAGAAACGTCGTTCAGTAAGTTTGAATTCATTTAGAGCTTTGGGAATATTGTACTTTGTTTAAATAGGTTGCAATAATAGGGGTGAAAAAAAAGTATAATCTTACTGCATTTACAAAACAAATATCTCGGCTTGTAAATAACGGAAAATCAATTCTTAACAATTCAGAAAAAGATAAACGTCATGTCGAATGGAAATGTAGTGTATAAAAGACTTGCTTCAAATAATCCACATTATTGAGTGTTACTACTTTTTCAGTATAACTTACGTTATGAATGTAGAAATCCTTGCATGTACTACACTTTCATCCACTACACATCATCGGCTGTACAGGCACCTTTAAGTAAGTCTAAAAACAATGTCAACATGTTCACATTAACAAAAAACCGTTTCGAGATTGTGTACATGTGGATCTACTTTTTACATTATAGAATTAGCATTTGGTTAAAAGGAAATCTACATTTCAGTTTAAGCGTGTAAATTTTATTAAGAGTTTGCAAGCAACATAATTTCTTCACGTTGACACTTCGGTATGATAATATCGTAGTTAACATGAGATTTTAAGTATTCAAACATGGGGAAATTACAAGGTTCACGTTTTCTTTAGTTAAAAGTGAGTGTGTCTCTTGTAGTTTCATTTAGTTGCCAGGATTATTCGTGCCACTGAAGAAGTGAGAGTCCAAAAATGGCTCTTGAATTTTTTTGAGTCTCCCATCATAATGCACAAAAACACAATCAAATTACAAAATGTAGAAATCCGAGGACTGCTCTGACTGTGGCCTTGTTATGGTGATGTCATTTCGCCGGAAGTGAAGTCTGGTTATGCCTGTATGAAGACAGATGAGTAAGAGTGGACTGAAAATAAGAGACGAGTAAAAACTGTTTTTTAGTCATTACTACTACTGTTGCTGCTTCTGCTGCTGCTACTACCACTACTATTAATTACCTTTACATTAATATTAATGGTTATATAATCTATTATCTATTTGTGGTGGCCGAATTTTGCTATTCAAAAGGCTTTTTAATGGCTGCATCGATCGACATGCGGTTTTCGCCAAAAGATTCTTTAAAATATTCTCCAGATCATGACGCCCTTCGTTTTTTTTTCAGTTTTGAGACAGTTTTGCTGCAAAAAGCTCAATTTCTTTATTTCGCCGATCGCTTTTGTAGGCCGACGCTTCTGTCTCTGTAATTTTAGAATAGGAGGTTAAAATTTCCGTTCACTAACCGTGCGCACTGTTTTGAGACCTTCTAATTTTTATTGCTCCTTTCCAGTAGAATGTAAATATCATAAGCCAATGACTTTCGGCAGACGTTAAAGCACTGATCATTCCTTTCATCTAAAGGGGGCCCAGCTAGTAATATCAAAGAGTCTACATAACAAGAGGGGCCACTTCTCTCTTTGAGCCAATTAAAAAAGTGTCCTCAAAATTCTGTTGCGCCCTCTTCGCAAATGCACACCCTTTGCGAACAGAGCTACCCTACTTGAGTTAAAAAAATTAAAGTGAAACTAGCAAGTTTTAAAATAAATTTTGAAAGAACGCTTTTTTAAAATGGTTACGCTGACAAGAAACCTCTTCCGGAGGAAAGGGTGATTGTTTTCTTCGTTTAATTTTGTTGAATGGGTACTAGATCTGATTTGACTTGCCTTGATGAGGGAACAAAATTTAGCAGACAACGGCCAAACGGCTGATCGGTTGGGAAGAGGAAGTAGTGAGAGTAATCTCCCCTGCTTTATTGGAATGTACAAAACAATCCACAGCTAATTACCGAAACGTAACAATAACATGAATGATCGTAAGGTCACAAGTCCAACACCCCCACTTGATCGAAAACGATTCATTCACTCATTCATCAACCATAAATATTGAAAAATGTAGTAAACGTAGATCAATATACTAAGCATTGTCTACTAAGCATATTTTAAGAAATGTAATGTTTACGATACCGGTACACAAAAAAATGTGAAAGAAATTTGAATACAGTGTAAGTAGTACTCAAATACAACAGCCTTCAATGTAACCACATTAATGCATTAATTTCAATTTCAGCACATCTGTTTTCACATCTCCATTCACAACACCTGGTCTCGTAATAATTTACTTTCCAAAAACGATATCTCTGAACTTGTTCAGCTTAACTTTGGTAGCAGGCTTCGTCATCAAATCTGCTAACATTTCACCAGTTGGACAGTATTCGAGTTCGAATCCCTTCTTGTTCAGTTCGGAACGTATAAAATGGTACCGAACATCAATGTATTTTGATCTTCGATGGTTCACAGGGTTGTTGGCTGGGGCAATTGCGCCCTGGTTGTCCTCAAAGACCACAGGCAAATTATCTCCAAGACTAATTCCAATATCATAAAGAAACTGACAGAGGTACAAAACCTCCTACTCTGCGGCTGTGAGAGCAATATATTCAGCCTCGCAGGTTGACAGAGCCACGACTGGCTGTTTCCTTGATTTACATGAAATCAGAGGACCTTCTTGTGTCAAACCAAAACAGTAACCTGATGTACTGCGTCTATCTTCAACACTGGACGCCCAATCAGAGTCACTATACCCAATGAGCTTCAGGCCTTTTTTACTCTTTCTGAAGCCCATCTCATAGTGTGCAGTTCCCTTCAGATACATCAACACGTGTTTCAGTGCTATCCAGTGACACTGGAGGGGGTTCAACAAGAAATGAGAAAGTCTGCTAACAACCCAGAAAATATCAGGTCGTCGAGTTCACAACATCAGGTAAATTAGACTTCCAACAATCTCTCGATACCTATGGGAATCAACAAGTTCACTTTCATTCCATTCTAAGTTCTGTTCACATGGAGACATCTCAAATCTTTCAAGCAACCTCTCAGTGTACACATTTTGGTTCATCTTAACAAAGCCATGTCCTTGTTCAACGTTAATGCCCAGAAAGTATGACAGTTTTCCCATGTCCTTCATCTTAAATGTATCTTTGAACAACTGCTTTGTTGGACATAAAAGACTGTCATTGTTTGAACCAACAATCAAGTCATCCACCCAAAAAAGAATCACAACCATACCTTTCTCACCATGTTTGGTATAAACACAGTTTTCACAAGGAGACTCTACAAAGTCATTCTGTTCTAAAAACGTGTGCAACATTTGGTTCCAATTCCTGCCAGACTGTTTCAACCCATACAAAGATTTGTTCAACTTAGTACACCATTTTCTGTCCACTTTCATTTTTTACTTCAAAGCCTTCTGGGTGTTCCACATAGATTTCACAATCTATTGGAGCGTTTAAGTATGCTGTCTTCACATCCATCTGATGCAAAGTTAAATCATACTGTGCAGCGATCTGCATGAGAACACGCACTGAAGTCAAATTTGCTGTAGGTGCAAAGGTTTCATGATAATCTGGTCCTTCTCTTTGGCTATATCCCTTTACAACGACATATCTAGCCTTGTAGGACTTGGAACCATTTGCACTTTCTTTGACTGTATACACCCCCCCCCCCCCCAGTGTGTGTCTACCCTCAGGGAGAGTGGTCAGAGTGTAAGTACCATTTTCTTTCAGGGAGTTGAATTCTTCATGCATTGCTTCTTTCCAAACCTCTGATTCAGATGAATCAGTAGCTTCTTTAAATGTTTGAGAAAAAGAAGAACATTTGTAGCAAAAATCAACATTCAAAATGACATTATCTTCATCAAATTCTGTGTCATAGTCAGACAGTTAAGAAGGAGGTTTGCTCTCTCTTCTGGGATATCTCCCATTTTGTTCAACAAAGGATGGTACATTTTCTGGTTGTTTACATTCCGACTTCTCTTCGGGAACATTTTCAACAATAGGAATAGGACGTTTTACAAAAACATCATCATCTGAAAAATCAATGGTCTGAGTTTCCCTTTCAACACAAACAAAAGCTTTCTTTAGGACAAAGTGTACCACTCTACATCTTATCAATTTCCCAGTATCAGAAAAATATAGCAAGTATGCTGGACTGCACCTCTCATATCCAACAAAAACTCCCTTTTTGCATCTCTCGTCTAGTTTTTCCTTCTGCTGAGAGTATACATAACAGTCGAAGCTAAATACTCGCATGTTCGAAATATTTGGTCTGCTCCCTGTCAGTCCTTGTACAGGTGTTTGTTTCACCCTTGCATTGAAACATCTGTTTCGATTGTACACTGCTGTGTGCACTGCATATGGCCACAACGCTTTTGGCAGCTCACATTCAAGGAGCATGCTTCTCCCCATTTCAAAAATGGTATGCCACTGCCCTTCAGCTGTCCCATTTTGATGGGGCGAGTAAGGAGCAGACATTTCTTGCTTAATCTGATTCTTCCTTAGGAGTGCCTTAAACTCTCCTGAAGTGAATCCCGTCCCATTGTCTGATCTTATTTTCTTTACCTTCCCATAAGGGGCTGAATCTGCAAGAAACCTTTCTGTTGCCCCCACAGTCTCACTTTTACTTTTCAAAAAGTACACAAACATGGCACCTGAAAAATCATCTGTAAATGCAATTACATATTCAAAGCCTTCACGTGAAGTAGGAGTAATTGGACCTGTAAAATCAGTGTGAACCAACTCCAAAGGAGAAGTGGCACGTTCACGTGGATTCTTACTTCTCTCATTCGTCCTTTTTCCCTTCATACACACCTCACATTCTTTCTTCTTTGCCTTCCCACTTATCTTCATGCCATCAACAACACTTTCAAGCCTCAAAACATCATCAAAATTGCAGTGACCAAGTGTTTCATGCCAACCCGTAATATCCTGAGTATAATTCATTTTGTCAACAGTATCATCTGAACTGTTTGTATTGAGATAATATAATTTCCCCCACTTTTCAATTGGAAAGCTTACAACACCATCTGTGACAGGAAGCTCTGCTGTATCTGAGTGGAATGAAACACTTGCACCATTGTCAGTAGCGGTCTGAACCGAAAAAAAATATTCTGAGGAAAAGTTGGTACATACAGAGCATTTTACAGAGTAACATCTACAGGGTTACCATCAGAATCTTTGAATTTCATACTCGCATTTCTCAGCAATGTTCGTTTTCACTTTGAATGCGAATGTATGTTCTTGGTCATCTGTGCGTCGTGCATCCGCAGCCTCATTAACTGTGTCTGTTGTGTTCTTCCTCTGAAATCTGCACGTGTTATCAGAGTGATTATTCTTTCTGCATAGTTTGTACCACAGTTTCTTTTGCCTGCAATTCTTTGAGAAGTGTCCGGGTTGTCCACATATGAAACATGTGGGTGGACTCTTGTTGTCACCCGTAGCAGCTCTAACACTGCCGATACCTTGCCTGGCTGCTCGTTGCGCACTCTTCAGAAGAGAATCACCAGACTGGACCCTTGATCTTTCAGTTTCTTCGAAACTCCTCAAGGCGATCTTGAATTCTGTTATCTGTTCTATCTTTTCACTGTGCGTGATCACAGCGACAAACGATTGAAAGGCGTCAGGTAGACCTTTTAAGATCATAGCTATAAGAGGGCTATCAGAGAGAGTCTCACCAGCATTTTTCAGCGCTGCTTCTGCTGTTTCGGCTCTGATGATATAGTCTGTCACACTTTCTTAATCATGTTTCTTCACGAGTGAAGTCAGTTCTGTGTAGAGACTAATGATTCTTGGAGTGCTTGAGCCTGCGTAGTGTTGACGTAAAATCTTGAGAGCTGCTCTTCCATCATCTACAGCATCTCGCATAACCAAAGATAAACTCTTGTCATCTAAAAACTGGATAAGTTTAGCATATGCTTCTTCATTTTTTACAAGGTCAAATTCTTCATCATCCCCTGCCAATACGACATCTTTCAGTTTCTGTAGTCTCATGTACCCTAGAAACTTCACCTCCCATTGTTCACATTAATTTTATTCTCATCCCCATCGACTAAAAGTCATCTGTACCGTGAACTGGGTCCATAACCTGTTGAATGGGTACTAGATCTGATTTGACTTGCCATGATGAGGGAACAAAATTTAGCAGACAACGGCCAAACGGCTGATCGGTTGGGAAGAGGAAGTAGTGAGAGCAATCTCCCCTGCTTTATTGGCATTTACAAAACAATCCACAGCTAATTACCGAAAAGTAGCAATAACATGAATGATCGTAAGGTCACAAGTTCAACAAATTTGACTTTAGATGAACTGCGAGAGGTCATTGAAATAAAAAAAACCCCTAAAACTCAACACTGAATGAACCCGAACTGCTGATGAACAGCAGTTGATCCGCGCACGCTTGGAGGTGCTATTCCTATTCTTCTTCTGGAAAAACGAAAGACAACTTCAAAACAGACTGCAGTGCCATCTGAATCAAAGATAGTACATAACAAGATGGGCCACTCAGCCAAAAAAAGTGTCTGCCGGAAGTTCGCTCTTTGATTCAGATGGCGCTGCAGTCTGTTTTGAAGCTCTCTTTCGTTTTTCCAGAAGAAGAATAGGAATACCGCCTCACATGTGGGTTTATTTTTCGGGTTTAAAAAAATTAACAGTTAGCTTCGTTTCACGGGATTTCTTCCTTGTGGCACCACACGGCTTAGATTTGACTTTTTACTGCTTACCTTTATACACTTCTTATACTTTTAGCCTCATTGTTCTCCATTTCAAGCATATTTACATTTGAAATTGCTATGTGGTATTTGAATTTGCTATGTGTTACATTTGAGTTTTCTATGTTTACATTTGAACTTGTTATTGTTGTATTATAACTTTTTATGACGTCATTTGTATATTTGGAATTTTTAGGTGTAATTTGTTTTTTCTATACGGCATTCGAATTTGTTATGTGTATAATTGAACTGAAAAAACCCCCTATATTATTATTATTATTATTATTATTATTATTATTATTATTATTATTATTATTATTATTATTATTATTATTATTGTTATAGTATAACTACTACTATTATTAATTTTATTATTAAATTCTATTGTTATTCTTATTCTTTTTGTTTTCAGTATTATTAGTACTATTATTACTATCATCATCATTAGTATGTCTACCTGTTAGCAGACCACGTTGGCGGGCATGTCACACAACTGTGTGTTCTTGTTAAAGGACAGACCCGCGCCACAGTCGCCCTGGCTGCTCTCACCACCCAGGGTACAGCGCACGTACAGCTGGCAGTTCCCGCAGTCGCCATAGTCTCCAGCAGGGATGCCCTGAAGGAAGATGACAAGAAATACATGTATTTCACATTTTGATTTCTGTCTTTGTTGTTTGGTTTAATTTGAAATTCAGTGCTTTCCAGGAAGAAGAGTTTGTTTCAGAATACTACCGTGGTGGGGTAATATTCAGGCGCCATTCGTCCATAGAGCACTGTCGTGCAGTGCCGCCCAAAATGTTCTAATGTTCTATTACGTAAAGCACCCACAATAAAAAAAATAAAAGAAGCCAGAAACAAACTCTAACAAAATATTACGTCAAGGATTATGACCTTGATGTCCTCGTCTGTTCCCCCTGCCTTGTTGTTGACACTTCTCAGGTAGGTGAAGGATTCAACATCCGCCAATGGTGCCCCCTACAGTGTGATAAGAACGTGGGCTGCCTTCATTTGAAGAACTATAATAAGGAATCCAACAATACGGGGGAAGGTCCTGAGGCGATCTGTCTTCTGTTGCATCTGGACTCGACTGTGAGAAAGAAGTGCCAAGTCGTCGGCAAAGTTCAAGTCTTCGAACTGACTGGAAAGGGTCTACTGAATGCCACCGCGTTGTCCCGATGTTATCTGTCTCGTTTTCCAATCCACTTTCAATAAAAAGAGAAAAGGCGATAGCAGGCATCCTTGTCTCACTCCTGTTTTCAATTCAAACGATTCTGTCCGCTGCCCTTCAAGTAAGATACTGCAGCTCATCCCCTCATACATCTTCTTGATCAACGTCACGAACTTGTCTGGTATTCCATAGAACTTAACAAAGTTAACGTACAGGGAAGGGTTCCACTCTATGGACTGCTCCACTATTATCCTCAAAGTTGCAATCTGATCTGTACATGATCTCTTTTTACGAAATCTTGCCTGCCCCTCTCTTAGTTTTACATCCACGGCTTCCTTCGGTCTTTCCAGTATGGTACGACTTAAAATCGTCACATGAATGGACAGGAGCATGATTCCTCTGTAATTTTTACTCTTGTACAGGTCTCCGTTCTTGGGTAGTTTCACAACGATCCCTCTCTCCAATCCCGTGGAATTTCTTCGCCGTCCATACCTTGCCAATAGTTCCAAGACGAATCCCAGCCGCTGTATCGATATCCGCCTTGAGAACTTCTGGGGGGATTCCATCTGGGCTGGCCGCCTTGCCTGCTGTCTTGTGTCTTAATGGCCAGCTTGATATCCTCTAAACTAGGCTTTTTTTTACACGCACCTCCAGATCAATCTCTGCTGGTGAAATGTCAAACTGTTTTTCTGGCCTTGGTCTGTTTTGTAGATCTTTGAAATACTCCTTCCAGCGTTGTTTCTGTTCGTCTGGATTTGTGAGAAGCGTTCTCTCTTTATCCTTAACTGGCACATCTGCGGTTTTGTATCTGCTTGCAAGTTTCTTGGTGGTTTCATACAGTCCTCTTATGTTTCCAGCCCCTGCCTCTTCCTCGCGCGCCAGGTCATCTACATAGTTTCTTTTGTCTTTCCATATGTTAACTTTTACACCCTTCATTGCTTTGGTGCATTCTTCTTGGCCTTTGCTTTGGCTGCTCTTGTCTTGTTCCTGTTCACCTGATCCTTTTTCTTTTTCCTGTCCTCTATCTTCCCCAGAGTGGTGACAGATATAAAACGTCTTGTGCTCACGTTTCCTTTTCCCCAGTACCTCTTGACACACAGTGGTCCAGCCTTTTTATTGCCTCTCATGTTTCTCCCACGCTGCTATCCTCGACTGGTGTTTCCAACACATGAAACCTCTTTTGAACTTCTACCTTAAACTCCTCTCTTTACGATGGCTCTCTCAGAAATTCCACGTTTTACCGACACCTATGATTGACAATCCCCCTTCTTTGCTTTAGGTTTAGTCGGATTGTTGAAATGAGCAGATGATGGTCAGAAGCTACGTCTGCACTCCTGTAAACTCTAACATCCCTTATTTATCTCCTGAATTTCTTGTTGACTCATAATATGTGGTCAATCTGGTTTTCAGTTTGTTGGTCTGGAGACACCCATGCTGCTTTGTGTATCTGCTTATGTGGGAAAACAGTTCCTCCTATCATGAGCCCATGTGTTGCACATATTTCCAAAAATAGTTCTCCATTCACGTTTCTGACTCCAGGTCCGTGTTTCCCCATGATTTCCTCAAAGTCTACATTGCCACTGCCACCCTTAGCGTTGAAGTCTCCCATTACAATCAAGATATCTTTCCTTCTAACCTGATCAATAGTATTTTGTAAAGTCTCTTTCACTTCCTGGTTCTTATCATTGGTAGGGGCATATCCCTGGATTACATGAAGGTTGATGTCTTTCTTCTGTGAACGGAATTCGGCTGATATTAGTCACTGACCCTCTGCTTTCCATCCTATAAAAGCCCGCTTGGCCTGTGTCGATAACAGAATACCTACTCCTTCTGTATGTGGCGAGTTTTCCTCAGATGTCCAGAGCAGAGAATATTTACCTTGAAGAAAGATGGCACTCTCCTGTTTATTTTGTCTCACAAAGACCCAATATGTCCAGTTGGTAGGCCTCCATCTCTCTTGCAACCTGCAATGCCTTCCCTGCCTCGTACATTGTACGAACATTCAAGATGCCAAGTCTGGTGGTTCTTCTGGTCGACAGGAGGTTTCTCGGAATTGCGGCTTCCTTTCGGCTTTCACCACCCTGCGTCATTCTACACTCCATTTTCTCTATCTTCCAGAACTGGCGGTCGTGTTTTTTTGTAGTTTTTTTTGCTGTTTATGTTTTTGTAGCTGTTTTTTTTTTTTTACATCTTTCTCTCTCGCAATTTCTTTTTTTTCTGTTTTTTACTTTCGTCTTGCTCCTATTTCTCCATAGTGCAGAAATGCTAAAGAGCTTCCTACTAAAGGTCAACCGATGCATAAATAAAAGCAGTACAAATTCGTTTTAAAAATCAACTAAATGAACTAAACTCCTGTTAAAAAAATTATATTATACTCACGTTGTCTTGGCAGACGGAAGAACTGAAGGTTAAACAAATAATCGCCTCGCTGGTCTCTGAGCTCTGGGGGAAAAGGACAACTCGAACAAATCAGTGTTCACTCCAACTCCAAGAACTATGACCAGTAGACATAGCCTACTGTATCTATTTGTCAAGTTATAATATTATTATTGACTGGCATGCATCTAAGCGAAACAAAATCTGTTAAAATAAATAATAAAGCCTATTTTTCCTTTACATGTTTTTTGTGTGTTTGTTTGTTTGCTTTGATTAAATTGGGTTTCACCAACACCAATAATTGATTTCTTCTGCAAATTTACCTCCACTTCTTTCGGCTTTATTATTATCAGTGTGGTCATAACTTATTATGCTCTTTTGAGAACTTTACACTTTAATTGCCATTTATTCATATACCGAATGTCAGAAGTAAAGGAACCCGTATTTATAGAGCGTTCTGTTGCTGCCTTGTGGCATTGGTAGCCTAGTGCTTACACCTCGGACTCGCAATCGTGAGGTCGTGGGTTCAAATCCTGTCTGGGACCTTCTGTTGTATCCTTAGGAAAGGCACTTCACAGGAATTTATCTCACTTCACCCAAATGGAAATGGGTGCCCAACTATATATATAGACAGTGATAGATCTGGGTAGTTTGATAGTGTTTGAGCGCGTAAAAACCGCAGCATGCACTTTATGCCACTAGGGAAGCCGAGAATGTTTCTGGGTGTGGTAGGGGTCTGCTGGGATAATAATACGTGTACGTGTAAAGCGCATACATCATTATGGAGAGCGTGGATATTCGCTTTATAAATGTTGTTGTTGTTATTATTATTATACAATAGTAATGATGATAATGATGATGATGATGATGATGATAATAATAATAATAATAATAATAATAATAATAATAATAATAACAATAATAATAATAATAATAATAATAATAATAATAATAATAATAATAATAATAATAATAATAATAATAATAATAATAATAATAATAATAGTAATAACAATAATAATAATAATAATAATAATAATAATAATAATAATAATAATAATAATAATAATAATAATAATAATAACACAAAAAGCAAACAGCCCCCCCCCCAAAAAAATACAAAGTAAAAACAAAACAAAACAAAAACAGAAAAAAACCCAAAAACAAAAACAAACTATTTTCCCTCACCTGTGATGTCGTTGACTGTCTGGACGTTTCACTGATCACAGAAGTAGATGACGCCATTGCGCTCTGCTCGGACTGCTCTGACGTTACAGAGGTAGCAGAGGTCGCCGAGGAAGCGGAAGTTGTTCTGCGAAGGAATGCCATCAAGTAACTCTTTTTTAAAAAGGAAAACAGAAAAGTGGGTGGTTGGCGGGTGCTCAGTATATTCTTATTCTTTACTATCAAATATACATCGTCCTTATCCTCTCTCCTTTTTTTTCCGGACACTTCCAATCTTCCTATTTGACCTTATTGTGTCGCAATATCGTAAAATTTACAAAAACTAAACCAAACGTTAAAGAAAAAACGTGGAAGGGACGTATTCATACAACAAAGTGAAACAATTAATCAAGGACATTTGTTGGTATCAGAGCACACAACAGCCGCTTTTATGATCTAAGGCGAAGAAAAATGAGAAAAATGAAAGTAATTTATTGCTGAAAAAAGCAAGACCGACAGAAACAAACGAACTGTAAAGAGGGAGAACCTATCAGTAACGGTTTGGATAAAAAGACTTGAGATGGAGGGCTGATACATGGCCATGTACACTGATAGATAGATATATAGGTAGGTAGGTAGGTGGATAGACAGACAGACAGATAGATAGATAGATAGATAGATAGATAGATAGATAGATAGATAGATAGATAGACAGATTTCCATCCGTGGATGAGCATTATAATCATCCCCACGCTTAAAGAACTCAATTTGTAAAAAAGGACACCCTAACAGTTATCAGACCAGCCTCTATTGTGTAGCAGTTAGGTCGCACACAGCAGACCTGAGTCTGATTCCCGATCCGGAAGAAGATTTTATCGAATTTCTCGGTCTTTCTGCTTGGAAGTTGTATCCCTCTTAGTTCTGGTTTGCCCTAACAAGTAACAGGCAGGGTCAAACGCCCACCTCCTATAGTATCTAAGTTGTGTTAATGGCCTGTAAAAATACCTACATTGAAAGAAGAAAAATACAATTAATTATCCACACTCACGAACAAGTCACGTCGGAATCCATAGCACACTGGGATGTGGTGGAATCGAACAGCAGCATGGACGAGCAAGACCTGAGCTCTCCTGCTGCTCCACCACCCGGGCAGTCGTAGAAATTTTTGCAGTTGTCGCAGTCAGGGTACCTGAGAACACAGACGTTAGACAACAGGAATACTCAAGTTCATTAGATCTAATTAAGGAACTTTTGAAACATTTTTTTCATGACTACGCTATTTGAGGAATATCTTATTAAGAAAACCCACCAATACATTAAATAATAATATACAATTTTAATTAATAATACACTTTATGTAGAGAAATGACTAATGTTCTGGCCTATCGACCTCGGTGTAGAGTTCCAAAGCTTGGGTGTCCTTGAAAACTGTAAATTCACATTTTTGTGCCTTTGATAAATGTACTTCAACAACATCTAGACAAAAATCTGTTTATAATTGGCCACAGAAGGGATTGAGCCAAAAGAAGGAACTCAAAACAATAATATTGCCAAATAAGCAGAAAAATGCCGGCTACTTCGATTTTATTATAATGAACAGCTCCTGATTTTACCACGACGCCTCGCATTTTATAACACGTGTACTTCTAAGCTACAAATGAGTGTGATATAAAAAAAAAATTAATGTAATGCTCATTGAGCTTTTAAAAAATTTTTAATGGAAATGCGCAGCATATTATTATCTGCTATTTATTATTATTATTATTATTATTATTATTATTATTATTATTATTATTATTATTATTATTATTATTATTATTATTATTATTATTATTATCATTATTATTATTATTAATATTATTATTGTTATAATTATATTATTATTATTATTATTATTATTATTATTATTATTATTATTATTATTAATATTATTATTATTATTATAATAAAAAGAAAAATACACCATCCTTCCCCTCCGCACTGTTATACTTTCAACCCTCATATTGTATTAAGCCTCTGAGTATGAAAATGAAGGGAGGGTAGTGTTAGTTTGACAATACTTAAAAATCTTACAAAGTATAATTTCAAGTACAACGATGTATCGATGGATCAATGGATAAATAGATGGATTGGTGGATGGACAGATGGATGGATGGGTGGATGGACGGATGGATGGAAGAAAGGATGAAAGACTGAGTGGATAGTTAGATGCATAGTTGGTGGGAATAATAAATAGATGAATGGATTGTTGGATGTGTTCTTTTACAAACATCCGTTTTTTTCGGAAAATTGAGCCTTCATCAATTTGTTGTATTTGGGATAGTCTCATGACTCACCGGCCGAATGGGAACGCGTCACAACCAGTGAGACAAAAGACAAAACTGCTAGTAGCCGACGTAAGCGTTGTCTCTGAGGTCATACTGGTCATACTGATCGGGCTCATGTCGCTCGTGGCTGAAGACTCGGAACTTGGCGATGACGCAGATGTGGTTCTGAGGGCAGGGAAGACGAGCATGATGGAATTGTTTGGCGTTTAACGGAGTTTGCACTATAACGTTTATTCAAAAAGCACTCACATGCTAACAAAGATACACTTATACACAGACACACACAAAAATGCACACACACAAACCCATATACACACATACACACAAATACAAGTACAAAACTCATCAAAACTGAACTGAAGCTTACATATAAAAGGGGATAAGATGAAATAACAACAGAAAATAGGTAGAATGGTGGAATATCATATAAAAATCAGAAAACAAAACATAAACATACACACACACACACAAGCACACGCACAAGCACACACACACACACACACACACACACACACACACACACACACACACATACATAAACACACACACACACACACACACACACACACACACACACTTAATATGAAAAAGTGCACTTCATCCCCACCATACCACGCCCTAGTCCCAAAACACGAACACGTACGCTTAACATATAAGTTCTACCCAAACTTTCTCCAAAATCCCATACTAAACATACTCGCAAAGACTTTTGTCCACACACGCACAAATTACATTTTCTCCAAATCACCCCGATGTTTGATTTAAAAATATCTCGTGAGTACTCACATTAGCACACTCGTCTGAGCTGTCTTGACTTTTAGGATTTCGCATGCATGGATAGATGGATGGACGGATGGATGGACGGATGGATGGAAGGATGGATGGATGGATGGATGGACATTGTTCAAACATAGACACTGTTTTATTCCCAAGATGGTGCTCACGTAGATAGGAACAAGACATTGAAACCTGGCTTGGAACCAAAAACAACCCAGGCCGGCAGGATGAGATTGGCAACCAAGAGACAAAGTGTTTTTCACAGGAAGGCCCAAGAAGGGGCATCCAAGTGTTGAAAAATCTTCAAAGAAGAAGCCTTCATTCGTTGTAAAAAAATAAAGCATCATAGAACTTACTTGCTAAAGGGACCGCCTTTCCCTTCCTTCCCAACCACTGCCACGTTCCCCAACCTTCCGCCATACCCAGAACACACACTCACACACAGACACACAGACACACACACACACACACACACACACACACACACACACACACACACACACACACACACACACATGTATATCAGCGCGTGCGGCCGTGCATACATATACATATTATGCACACAAAAACACAGACACAAAATATACAAACGCAAACACAAACACAAACAAGCATACACGCGCGTAACGCGTGTCAGTCCCAACCCAGCCTTAACACATGAACAGAGGGATGCTCTAGTGGCTATGGCTCTGGCCACACTGCAGGCGAGGCGAAGAGGCGCGGGCGAAATGATGAAATTTAATACAAAGGCAAAGAGGTGACTGACCACACCAAGAGCGGAATAGCTTGAAAGAATTAATTAACTCATGTCAGCACGCACGTAACTTGTTGTTCTTAAAGAGTCAATATAAGAAATAGATAAAAATCAAAGAGGAAGGTGGAGAGAGAGGGAGAGAAAGAAAGAGAGGGAGAAGAGGGGTAGAGAGAGAGAGAGGGAGAGGGAGAGCGAGAGGGAGAGGGAGAGGGAGAGAGAGATAGATAGAGAGAGAGAGAGAGCGAGAGAGAGAGAGAGAGAGAAAGGAGGGGAGGTGCTTTTTGAATGTAAGTGTTTTTTACACTCCCATTAAAACAATTTAGATTATTCAGAAGGCGGGCTTCCGACCCTATCTACCAGGGCCAACCCAGGCGCCTGATAAGAGGTGGAAAGAAATAGAGAAAGAAAGAGAGAAAGAAAGAGAGAGTGAGAGAAAGAGAGAGAAGGAGACAGAAAGAGAGAGAGAGAGAGAGAGAGAGAGAGAGAGAGAGAGAGAGAGAGAGAGAGAGAGAGAGAGAGAGAGAGAGAGAGAGAGAGAGAAGACCTTAGAGAAGAGAAGAGAAGAGAAGAGAAGAGAAGAGAGAGAGAACGAAATACAGAGAGAGGGAGTGAAAAAGAAATAAAGAAAGAAGGAAAGAAAGAAAGGAAGAAAGAAAAAAAACAAAGAAAGAAAGAAAGAAAGAAAAAGAGAGAGAGAGAGAGAGAGAGAGAGAGAGAGAGAGAGAGAGAGAGAGAGACAGAAAGAAAGACCTATTAATGCCAAAAGATTCACAAGCGGATAATTTTATCACCAGTGTCCTAACTTAAAGGGAGACAAAGAGCGCTTTCAAGTAGGGTGTTTCACGCTCGCATGGCGAGTGGGGATTTCCGCTAAAAACCCGGTTTTTTCTCTTTCTCGGCTCATAACTTTATTAGTTCTTAGCCTAGCATCATAAAACCAACATGAAACGAGAGGTCTATATGTGCTTTTTGTTGCCATGTTAGTTTCAATGGGGGGAGAAATGTGTAACATTATCGATTTTTGAGTTAAAACTACAAGTACAAGATTCGTTACGCGTTCTGCCGCAAAGCGTGGCACGCAAATTTTGACAAATTTAGAGTGCAGCGTGTTTCGGGCCGTTTATTCGAGCTGAAATTTCGTTGGCTAATCGTTGTAGGTGACCTTAGAAATCACGTGATTCTGTAGTAGAATTGGACGCTGAAGGGTTTGCAACCCACCCGGAGTGTGTACGACGCTTGTGTAAAAAGTTATAGTAAAATATATATTTTAGCTTCAAAATTCTTTTTCATTAATAATAGAAAACTCTCCTGGGGGACGTTATATTTTCATTTCATTTTCATTTAGCTTTTTAGAAATGTCATTTTTGTTAAAAATGATTAAAGTTTTGCAGAAGAAAATCGAACTTTACTACCCTACCCTAGTTCACTTCGAAAGGTAAAAAAAAAATCACCCGCAGAGCCAGGAGTCAGGGGCAAGTAACTCTGGATTTTTAATGTAACTGATGTAAACAAACAACTGTCATCAAAGGTATGACTAGTTTAGGTAGTACAAGGGTGACCAAAAGTATTATTAACGGCCAAAGATACTTTTTTATATATTTGAATACTGAATATAAGAAAGTTGAAACTAAAATGAAATTTTAAAAGTCAAAGGAAATTGAATAATGTGCTGGGATTTGGTCTTCCTCCAATGTGATAAAAGAGTATAATCGTATCAATCCAAGAAGGAAAAAGTTGATTGAAGATAGCGTAGGTCAAGTACTAGAAAATCTTGATCGATGGGCGGTTGGGGGGGGGGGCGGTCAGGTCAAAATGCGTTTTCCCAGACTCTGTGTGCATTACGCTGGCATCTGCGTTTGTCGCGGCCGCGACTCGCGAATCGTATTTTTTGGTCCGCGAATCGCGGCCGCGATTTTTGCATAAGTTTTCAAAAAAAGACAAAAACAACAAAGCTACTTCATAACATACTAGACATGTATTTTGGTAAGTTTTAAGATGTCCATGTATATCTATTTTCATGCGGATGATATAAGTACATTACATTACCTACTGTTTATATTGCTGTCTGTCTTTTATTTTCCCCTCTTTGTTGTGTTTTAATTTGTTGGTGAGTTAATTTTTCTAAAAATTGTTCTGATGATTCGTTTTTCTTTTTTTGCGTTTTTACAACGTAATGTCTTTTAATTTAATGCTGTTCCCACCCTTTAAAAAATATAAATGTGTTATGTTAGAGCGTGTCTCCTCCAAAACCGAATACTGACACTGGCACACCCCAATCGTGTGAGATTCCATAATATAATTTACATGTGGTATCCTGTAAGCCTACTTTTTTCTTGAATTATACACGTTTAAGGTTAAAACAGCCAATCTTCAGATAGGTGGACACGCGCCTTAATTAGTTAATTTTTGTGCTTATTTATACGTGCTGTTCTAATTTTGATTTCATTCTATTGTGAAACCTTTATTTTCAACGTTTGTACCCTCTTGGTGACTACAAATGATGTTCTGGATGATCAAAACAGAGCACAAGAAATTTTGGTGCTATAGATTGTTACCTCTATCAACATATTGCTATATTACGTCGTTACAGAGAGTTGAAAGCTTGAAAATTAATGGCAACTTTTTTGGCAACTTTTTTGGCAACTTTTTTGGCAACTTTTTTGGCAACTTTGCCATTTTTTGTGGCAACTTTTGGACCAAAAAATGGCAACAAACACAGATGCTAGATCACGCAGTAGTCATTTGGTGCAGAGTTAAAAATAAATTGAAAAATCTTGATGATAAGTTCACTTGGCAGCCAGGCAAGGTGAAATAATAATTAGTATTGAACTCCTCAGAAGAAGGATATTATTATGATTGTTGCTCCTGCCAAGTTCAGTGGCTCAGAAGCCCATGTTACTTTGAACTTCAGTTGTGAAATGAAAAAAAAGGAATCTTGTTGTTGACTGAGAATATTGCTGGACTGGTAATTGGTAATATGGCATGGTATCGTAGGGAGTTTACTTATTATGTACTTTGCCTATCTTTAGCAGCCTCTGTTACCTTTTATACATATGGTGTAGAGGCGAGAAGCAAACATATTTCTCTTAATTGTTATGTATGCTTATATTGTTTTTGTTCAATGTTTCTCCTTCTGTTCCAGTAGTTGAAAACATCTCTATGTTGTTGATTTATTATTGTTATTATTCTGCCTTTCCTGCCCTGCTTCTTCGTGTGTGTGTTTTTTAAGCTAATTAAAGGTAGGAGTTTTACACCCCCTTCCTGTCTGTTCGGGCCAACCTGGGCTGAGAGAGATACTACATCACTGTAGAAAGACAAAAATACTATACTGTTCCAAAAAAAAAAAAAAAAAAAAAAAAGAAAAGAAACGCATAACCAAATTGACCACCGTGTATAATCGTACAGCACTGAATAACTGTTGATATAAATGAAGGAAAGAAAATACGTTTTGAAATTTTAGTCATTGTTGTTTGTTGATTATCAATAAAATTGAATTGATTTTGAACAATCAATTGGATGCTCCAATCTGAGCGTCCAAAGGCGGCCATTCATACTGGGTGTGGCCTCCTGCTGACTGGAGTACCGCTTGGCATCATCTGGGCATGGAGGTGATGAAACGACGAATGTTGGTGAGTGGTATTGCCCTCCACTCTTCATCCAAGTCGGCAAACAGTTCATCAGGAGTGGCAGGGGTGACAACTCTGTTCCGGAGACATCTGTCCAAAGCATCCTTAATGTGTTCTATAGCGTTCATATTCGGTGAATTTGAAGGCCATGGGAATGTCTGGACATTGTTTCTAGCCAGAAAGTCCCCAGTTACTCTGGCAGTATGCGGTATGGCATTGTCCTGTGGAAGATTGCCCCTGGTTGTTGAACCAATGGAAGGGCATGTGGTAGGAGAACGTTGTTGATGTAGGCCTGGGCTGCCAGATTACCTTGTACTCTCACCAGGCTGCTCCTGAGAGTGTAGTTGATTGCTCCCCACACCATCACACTGCCACCACCATGCGATAACGCCAGGGAGATGCATCCAGTTGCGAACCTCCCATTTCGATGTCGGTAAACTCGACGTCGTCTGTCGTGTCTAAAGATGAGAAAATTGGATTCATCACTGAACCATACGTGCCACCAGTTCTGTAGCTTCCAGTTGACGTGCTGAGTGGCCCATTGTCGTCGCTGTTGGTGATGCCGGTCCGTCAACAATGTTCTTAAAACAGGTCGATATGCACGGAGCCCTCTTTCTCGGAGTCGGTTGCTTACTGTCTAATCGGAAATTCTGATGACATTCCGAAGCACTTGGACGGTTGAAAAGGCAGGCACAAAACGATCCCGCAGGTGATGAAGCTGAATAAAGCGATCCTGGGCTCGAGTTGTTGCCCTTGGCCGTCCACTTCTCGGTTAATCGGCAGTTGAGTTGGACTGTTGAAACCTTGCAAAAAGTCGGCTGATGGTAGACTGTGACACGTTAAAATGTGGGGCAACATCTCCGGCTTGCAAGCGTCCAATAGCCTGGTTTCGCTCTTCTATCGTTAGTCGTGGCATGGCGTATCGCTGAACTGACAAACCATTTTTAGGCCATTATAGTCACCCAGTGAATGAACTCATACGCCAAATTTCGTTCGACTACTCACAAAATTTGACAAGTTGTGAGCTTTTTAACGCTCAATTATCACACAATTCAACAGTTTAGGCTATGCCTACCTGTGACGGTGAGTAAACAATGAATTTTGTTGTGAAAAGTTCAAGATATGTGTGAAAAAAACTAGCATGCACAAAACCTCATATTTACATATTTTATTATCACGAAAACACATGCACTTGGTTATGCTTTTCTTTTTTTGAAGAGTATAGATAACAATTTTCTCCCCTCTTGGGAATCAACACTAGATCTCTGCTTATGAAAGCGAAGCTCTTAACCGCTACACCACAGATGCTGGTTCTCTTCCTTTGTATCCATCTGTTCTTTGGTTGTATGCTCTTTCATTGGATGCATCACTTTTTGACGATGTAAAGAATGTATACTTTTGCTCAAGACTGTTGGCATTTTGGAATTAGATTCAATATCACTAAAAGTCAGGCACGAATAATTTAAATACATCGGGGAATGACAAACGTCTTCAACACATCCATAACTCGGGTTAAGGGCTAATGGTGATGTAAAATTGAAGAGATATCAATAAGGGAATGTCAATTTGTACGAGCTATTCATGATTTTCAGTTTTCAGTGTTCGTGTTTTCCGTTCCCAACTAGATCTACATTCATTTTTTCGGGGTGAAATGTGATTTTTTAAAAAATAAACTGGATTTATTGTTGCTTTCTTTACAGTTCGTAAGATGCGCCTAGTCGTGCTGATTAAGAAAATATACACGTTTGCACACTTTTGACTTAAAAAATTAATGTTATGTCACTTTTAAGTCAAAATCAGTTGCGCGTTTCGTCAATGGCGGCCACATTGGCGGCCATATTTGGTCACATGACTTTGCACATTACGTAATACATTGTTTATCATGTAGGCAATTGCATAACCTTTCTGGAAATGTATGATTATCATATGTTTTACAGGCAACTTTTTCTTTGAACTAAGGAAAACTGTTGCTAAGTTGTCTTTCTCATGCCTCATTTCGCACATTTTGGTGCCATACGTAAGTTTATACGTAAGTAATTAATTGTCCCCGAAAAATGCCCAAACTCACATCGAAAAACGTGCGTAACTTTTGAACCGTTTATCCAATCTTAATGCAGTTTCTTTTTGTTTTTCTCAGCTCCTTTAGCTCTATCTAGTGACATATATTTTGGTCAAATTAATCGTTTTTAAATTTTTTCGTGAAACCCCCTGCTTTGAGTCATGTTTTAGAATGAGCCCAGACACATTCTCTACCATTTTAGACCACGTGTGTTTTTGTTTTTGTTTTTTGTACAGACTTTCAAGATGAGAATGTAGAAGCTGTCTCCAGCTGTCCTGAGCTGATCGAGATAGCTTGGCGAGGTTTGGCGGAAATTTCGGGTGTGCTTATTTTAGAAATGACAAAATCACTGCCAGCAATGAGCGGTAGTAAATGCGGGGATATATTTTACTGCTCACTGCTAGCAGTGCACTGCTCAATACGGCGCGGCTACTGCTTTTGGTGCGAAGACCGAATCTATAATATTACTATGATTTAACACGGCTCAGCTACTGCGCAGTTACTGCTCAGCTCAATTGCCCTTAGTGCGTACGACCACTTAGAAATTTACTCACCTCTGCACGCATAACACCCCTGAAAAAGCACACAATATTGAAACCAAACTATAAATTTAATTCGTACTCCTATTAAGCCTATGTCTACTTATGGGCAACGCGACGTCACGTCGCGCATGGCAGTGGTTAGCGATGACTCGCGGGGTTTGCATTCTTTTGCGCGAAATCATAACATGGCGTGCAGACCGGCGCTACTAGGCTATGTATTTTGACCAATTGTGTCGAGGCTTTAACTGTCACACCCCCCCCCCCCCAGTCTGTCGTGCGCTGCGAGGTCTCATTAATTGCGACATAGACCAATGGCAGGCGACGGGTGTAAAGAGACGGGATCTTTATAACCTAACTTGATTGATTTTGGAGTGGCAAAGACTGCGCGCAACTTTGCGTCGCACATTAGAAGACTTACTCTTATTTTTATGTCACAGAAGGCGTTACGTAGTCATTGATCTCTTCTCAATTATCTGACAACATAATCTGGATTCTAAGAATGTTCCTATTTCCTATTCACCACATCAGGATAAAGCATGAAACAAAATTAATAAGAAATAAAAAAAAAATGAAATTAGATTCCTCTCCCTCGTATTATATGTCTGATCCTTCTTCCGCGTTCTCTATCATACCCAATTTTTTATTCAGATTTCAGTGGAAGAATTTGCAGTCGTTTAATCGGGAGCATCCATTACTTTCTGATTTCTTTTTTCAGTTACGTCTCCTCAAAGACCAGGAAAAATAACTCCAATCCTTCCCTGTTCATGTACAACTGAATCTAATACTAATATGAAAATAACATGCCACACGACGTTGCATTGTACAGTCCCATTCGCCTCGCTCAGTGGCCACCCAAGGTTTTGGCCTCGACTCGCCCTGCTTTGCCTAGCTTTCCCTCGCCCACAGTGTAGCTAGAGCTCAGGGGCAGTTCGTGGGTCTTATACGGGGTGCCCACTACGGCTGCATCGGGCCGATCGCCCAACTCGATCGCCTGAAACTGAAAACAAACACGTTTGTTTTTGAGGTGACCGAGTCGGGCTTTCGGCCCGATCGGCCGATCCCATCCGTAGTGGGCACCCGGTATTAAAAGTGGACGTGCACAATTAAGCTATCTTAGACTGAAGATAATCAAGGGCAGAGTAAATGGGATGGTGTATAATTTTAGGATCTTTGGGTTGGTGAAGGAAGACCTTGTGCTTGTATTTTCATTCCTTTACTTGTGGCTTTGACTTCTAGAACTAAATCTGTTTGTTAGCTAAACGTCAATTTCATTCATCCTGCATTAGAACTGAACACTCAAGTAATACCTTTCACCACTCCACTACAAAACCGTTCAAAAGCACAATTCATAGTCATAGGACGGCGACTTAAGTATGTCACGTTCACCTCCCTCAGGTTCACGGTCACAGAGTCACTTAAAATAGTGACAAGACAATGAACCAATCACAATTCACTTGAGCACTCCGCTGCATTGCTCCGGGGCCCACCTAATTTTGGCATGGAATAATGCACAGTCTATGGCGTTTATTTTTAGATTGCCTTCTGTGGGCTATGTTTCGGCGCTATTCGGCAGGAGCACATTTGAGATGTGCCGTCTTATTAATATTAATGTACCGTCAAACTCTCTGCAAGTGTTGTCATCGTTTGGGTTATCCCAAAGAGGGATTTTTAGGTCAGGTTTCCACTGTTGACTATCTTGTTATGTTTAGATACAACGCATGAACTTAGGCATGGCATAGTAAATGTTTTACGGCGCTATAGAATAGAAATGACAGTTACGGCGCCAGCGAGGACCTTGTTTTGATATAAATATTTGGCTAATGTTTGTTTCTGGCGTCTTTTATTTTATCATTGTGGGTGCTATACGTCATAGAACATTAAAACATTTTGGGCGGCACTGCACGACCGTGCTCTATGGACGAACCGCGCCTGCTAGAGCTAAAGTGCGTATTGAGCTTAGACTCAAAGGTAATGTCAATCAAGTGTTGGTGACATGGGGTTTAGATGGGTAGTCACGGCGGGGTGTCCTTGAGCAAGACACGACAGCCCTGGCAAGAAAAAGTAAAAGAAAAAACAAAAAACAAACAAGAACCTGGCACTACACAGCAGCGATCGCCAATGGCATGTTCGAGGAATTACTCTGTATTGGCGTAATATTGTGTATTTATGGATGCATTTATGTATTTACTTGTGTATGTGTGTATTTCTAATTATGTATTTATGTACAGGTTTGTCATTTTTACCAAATTTCCCCCCGGGTATCAATAAACAGTACTTTCTTTCTTTCCTTCTTCCTTTCTTTCATTCTCTTATTAATTATTCAGATTTTAAGTTTGTTTACTCACGCACAAACTACATTTTCCGCCAAATCGCACTGATGGTTGGTTGGGTTGAACATCAGGGATGTCCCACACATCTCGAGACTGCCTGTACCGGCAGACACACACCTGGGAAGATCAGAACACTTAAAGATAACTCAGATATCTTTGTTGGTTTGAATAATACTGTGCATCTGCGCGCGCTTGTGTGTGTGTGTGTGGGGGGGGGGGGGGTGGTGTATGTTTGTGTATGTTTGTGTATGTTTGTGTATGTTTGTGTATGTGTCTCTATGTGGGGGGGGGGGGGGGGGTTTGGTTGGGGGGGGGGACACCAAACAAGTGTCAGGATCTGAACAATAAATACTTATCATATCGTCACAGGACACGGGTTCGAATTCCTAGAGAGTTGTCATAAAGCAAGAAGAAAGAGCTGTACTTGAAAGTTTCGCTTTATTAAGGGGAGGAGCGACCCTTGGTTTTGCCGATTTTGGGTCAAGCTATGCACATTGAGATGTTTGCTGATTTGTCAAGATCAACCAGTTCTTTGTTTAAAAATAGCATGGAAACAATTGAGAAAATCTTTATTCTCCTCTTGAATTGTCTTTCAAAACATGGGGGTGGGTATATAATATAGTGAATTTTCACGATAACCGTCGTTTTTCGCAAATTGTCTTTTTTTTTTTTTTTTTTTTTTTTTACAGTTTTCATCCTTTTGACATGAAACTTCCGGGAAAGGCTGCCATCAATGTAACGGAAATATATTTGCGAAAAAAAACCAAAAACGTTTCCATTGGCAAGCGATTACGCAACCGCAATTATGAAAAACTTTTTTTAAAAACGTTGTGAAAATTCTCTTTTTTTTTCTTTTCCACTTATTGAAAAAAAGTCTTTGATAGTGTCTCGTTCAGGTATACTCTCACCAAATTTGGTCATATTTGGTCATTTAATAAGAAAGCCTTAGGTATTTGAAATCCATTGTTTATTTTCTAGATGGCGGCAGTTTCCATAGCAACTGCTGTAGCTATACCAAAATAAAATTGCGTATCAAAAGATTTTACTATGCCTAACTTATATGTGTACTTAGATTCGATCTCGGGCAACAAACATAGAAAACGGTCCTCAAGGATAGTTGCTCCCGTTAAGAAGAATCATACTACTCGTTTGAGTACTAGAATTTGGGCTCCTTGTACAGTTTTCCCGACTGACGTCCAATCTAATTCTGTCTTAACGGAGTTGGATGTTTAATTCGAACAATCCGTCACTAGTAAAATGTTACTGTGTTTATACGAGCTCTTATCCATAATGCACAACCTCTAAGGCAAGCTCATACAACTGCACATAACAGATTTGAATTACACTATCTTAAACTGTGCACTGGGGGGCTTTCGTGGCCTAGAGGTTAATGTGTTGGCCTCTCATTTAAAGGCCCCGGGTTCGAATCCGGGTAGCGAACGAACATTTTCTTCTCTAAAATTGTCTCCTCTCATCTCCTTTCCGGCTCTCTAGCAATGTTCGTTAGCTTTCGTCTCCTCTTTCTGTCCCTGCCCCCTCCTCTGGGCTCCTGACTCTTTCTGCAGCCTTCCCTACTGCTATTCCCTGGCTCCTTCTTACTGCTGTCTTTCTTCCACACCCTTGATCTTCTGGTAGGAAAGATCTACACCTAGCTGTCTCGGACAAGGGCGAAAATCATCGGAGGACCCGTGTGCACGTTAAAGATCCTCTGGTTGTCTAAAATCGATAAGAGTAGGCTTCGGCCGGGCAAAATTCAAAATTTCCTATCAGCTGAAAAAGTTTAATGTGTCCCTTGTGATCATATGACCTTATGCTGTTGCGAGTGCCGTAAAACACTTACCAAAAAAAAAAAGCGCATTGTCGTGGCCGCCGTTGCTTCGCTGCAAAATGTGTGCACCCTGGACCCCCCCCCCCCCCCGCCCCCCCAATCCAAAATGAGCATCAACTCCCCCCCCCCCACCCAAAAAAACCCCAAACAACCAAAAACAAACCAATCAGTCTCGCTATGCTCGAGTGTCTGCGTCATCTTTTACCCATAACACTTTATTTGTGTACCACATTCAGTCAAACATGGCGCTGCTCAGTGAATCGGAATTACGTGAAAGTGCACGGTTAAAGATATTTTAACTCTTTATCTCCAGCAAGCCGCTCCCAGCGGCTCGCAGTCGGAATTCTGCTGTGCCGGTGAGCCGCTGACAGCGTCTCGGGCACATTCATTTACGACGACTTCGACATTAAGTTACTTTTCGGCAAGGTTTATTTTACCAGAACTTCATTTATTAGATACCGTACTATCATAATAGGTTAGCTTATTTCGATTTAATGACTCATTTAGTGACGTTTTTGTTATTTCGGAAATTAGTTTTTAAAAAAGAGCCCCGGCGTAGTGGGTTTACCACCATCGGAGATAAAGAGATAATACAATACAGTCACTCTTTCAGGTGGCCTTTAACGTTCTTTTTACCCTTACTGTTGTGACTGTTTATAAATTGAAACAGATTCCTGTTTTTGTGGTTGCAAGGAAACTTCTGTGAAAAAAATACAAAATCTAGATTAGTAACTACAAATGAAAGTAAGAAATATACAAACTCATTTCTTGTTTCAGCAGCAACTTCTTTCTATTATTTAAACAGTAACAGTTAAAGTAGACATATTTTACGCCCCAAAAGAAAAAACAAACAAACGAAGAAATCCAGGCAACTAAGACATTGCTCGTAACAGCAACTGTAATTTAAGAACATCGCATTCGCTGTCTCAGCCTTCACCACCACCACATATCATAACCGTCATCTCCACCACAAACCACTAAAACAACAACACCACCACCATCACCAACAGCAGCAAGAACAAAAACAACAACAACAACAACAAAAACAGCAACAACAACAGCAAAAACAACAACAACAATAATAAAGACAACGATAAGAATAGCAGCACGAAAAGTACAATAATTCCGAACAAATTTCTGTTCCAAGTAAAGTAGAGAGAGAGGGGGACTGAGAGAGAGAGAGAGAGAGAGAGAGAGAGAGAGAGAGAGAGAGAGAGAGAGAAAGAAAGAGAGAGCAAATCAAAAGCTAATATATAGATCTGTGTATCAGATAGATGGATAGATATATAGATACATGTCGATAGATAGATAGATAGATAGATAGATAGATAGATAGATAGATAGATAGATAGATAGATAGATAGATAGATAGATAGATAGATATAAACAGACAAACAAACAAACAAACAAACAAACATAAATGTTCACTACTATACTGGACTGTGGAGCAGACTGTCTGTAGCTCCACCGAGAACTCGCGGGTAGGTGTTCTGATGTGGTTTGCTACTTCTTTCCTATCAAACATCTATCGTACTTCTCCTTCCAAATTATGTTTTGTGTTTGTTACTCTCTAGAAAAGTGGCATCAGTGGCCTTGTGGTTAGGCTACAGGACTTGTAATCGTGAGGTTAACGATTCTGGAGTTCAAGCCTCAGCTCGATCCGACGTTGTGTTCTTGGGAAAGGCACTTTACCTGAATTTCCCACTTGGCTCAGTCCTTTCGGAGATGGACGTTAAACTCGGAGGTCTAGCCTCATAACCTAATAGTAATAGTGTTGATAGGGGCATTAAACCTACACCATTTCACCAATTCACGTTCTAGAAACACCTCTAATCTTCGACACTCATATGACCTTATTGTGTTTACACTTACTAAAAACTAAAACCAGAGAACTCACCTGTAGAAGGCTTTACAATCGCCGCACGCAGGATAGTTTCCTGCGGGTACGCCGGAGCACGAGTTTACGCAGTAGACAGGTTCGCTCGTCGCTGACTGGACGCTTGTCTGAGAGGTCGGCGAGGTCACACTGCTGGGCGACAGCGACACCCTCGAGGTCATAGTGGTCACTGATTGTTCGGACACCAACGAGGTGTCTGACACTGCTGACGTCGGAGAAGTCAGGGAAGTGGTTCTATGGACGAAGCATTAATATATAGTGGAGTGTGGGTATTTGATATTGCACGTTTGAATAATACGAAGTATACAATTTTGGAATATTTTAATTTGGTTATAACGGTTACAAATTACCACCAATGCCTGACAATGACGAATATTCATAGGAGAATAATTCTTAACGCGAAATAGAAGAAAAAAGGATTATATTGATTTGCGGCTTCTACTGTTGCCAATGAAAACCAGTTCTGGCAGGAGACGAATAAGCCACATTTTTAGCTTCTTATAAAGCTTTATTTCCATATGTAGATGTGCGCATACGTCATACAGAACACCTTGGGATTGAAACCTGACTTACGCGCAGACAACATTTGCGCTCTGGTCACACTGCCCTGAGACTGGGTTGAACAACAGAGTGTTGGAACAGGACCGGCGTTCTCCTGTGTTGTCGCTGTCGCACCTGGATGAAAGGTTTTGGATGGAAACAAGAAGGCTAGATTGAACTAATTTAGCATCATTAAATCAATTCCTATTACAATAAACTGAACTTGTTATAGAACAAAATGCATTTTGTTTGTGTAAAAGAGAAACACATCGGCACAAAATGGTCATGTTTTGTTTAGAACAAGTAAAACAGGCAGACAGGAGTAACAGAGGGAAAGAAAACAAGTAAGCCCTACCAGAATGAGTTATTATTACACCATTTCCTGATCAAATAACAAAATAGACAGTTCAAATGAAACATAACAAAATCTATTCAAAATAATCAAATCACATTCAACAAAGAATGTTCAAACATCAAAGTAGATGGAGCGAATATAGCACTAGGGAGCTCAAATTTCAAAACAGCGCTTTCAAATGTAACAATAGAGAGTTCAAATTCAACATTGTCAGTTCAAATTTTATACACATTATTTTAAGTAGATAGGTTGTTTGACATGGTCTTGAGCACCCCCCCCCCCCCCCCCCAAGCCCTCATTCCCCCCCTCTCTCTCTCTCCCT
The DNA here is from genome assembly GCF_000002075.1 of Aplysia californica. Taxonomy (NCBI): domain Eukaryota; kingdom Metazoa; phylum Mollusca; class Gastropoda; order Aplysiida; family Aplysiidae; genus Aplysia; species Aplysia californica. The sequence goes on along the minus strand of NW_004797868.1, from coordinate 435,719 downwards.
CTCTCTCTCTCTCTCTCTCTCTCTCTCTCTCTCTCTCTCTGTTTCTCTCCCTCTTTCTCTTTCTTTCAGTCTCTCTGTTTGTCTCTTGCTTTCTGTCTCTGTGTGTATGTCAGTCTGCCTCTCCCTCTCTTTATCTCTCTGCCTCTCCCTCTCTTTATCTCTCTGTCGCTCCCTCTGTCTCTTTCTACCTCTCTGTCTGTCTGTCTGTCTGTCTCTCTCTCTATCTGTCCGTCTGTCTGTCTGTCTGTCTGTCTGTCTGTCTGTCTGTCTGTCTGTCTGTCTGTCTGTCTCTCTCTCTCTCTCTCTCTCTGTCTCTCTCTCTCTGTCTCTCTCTGTCTCTCTCTCTTAAAATTTGTTAAAAATGGCCTAACCATTTGACAAACAATTTGAATACGAGGTGCGTCTGACAGGGCAGTTTTATTAAAGTCCTGTTTTTATTTCGTCGAAAGTGTAATCTGGATGGCTTTCGACTATCCAGATCCGCTCATCTTTTATTTCCGTGGTTACTTTCCCAAATCTTTTTTTCCTACAATTTTTTTCAGTTTCGATCGATCAGTTTACTGTGCTTTATGCCGTAGATCTACGTCGGTTGATTTGCAACTGTTTAGCGAACATTACGTAATCGCACCCTGCAGAGAGGCTTCTCGTACATCGGTATTCTCTGTTTATCCTCCAGACTCCTTTTATTTTTTTTTTTTTTTTGACAGGCATGCTAAATAATATGTAGCTGTGTCTTCCAGGTAAGATTTGTCACAACGATAAAATTGATTTGTTCGAAGTGTTAGATCTAACAAAACTTGAGGACGGTTAGATCTAGATCTAGACAACGGACGGAAAGAGACGCGAAACAGTAAACGACAAATGTAGCTAAGAGACATATATATATATATATATATATATATATATATATATATATATATATATATATAGATAGATATATATAGATATATATAGATATATATAGATAGATATTATAGATATTATATATCATATATATATGTATTCATTGCTGCATTTGGACTCTCTATCTTGATATTTGATCAGAAAAGGTGTATAACAGTAATACTTTTGTTTTTTTTTAAATTATTATTTCAGTTACTTAAAATGTGAGCGTCGATTCTATGAACTCGGGTTTACAAGGAACACATTGTCCCCGTCGAAAGACAAAAAATACTCTATAAAAGTGTTCCCCATTCAGGAATCGAACCAGGGTCTTCTGCGTGCATCGACCAAGTACCTAACCGCAACGCCACAGATGTTTATTGAAAGTGGAATGAAATAGGATAAGATAAATCAAAATAGGATACAACTTTTCATTATTACCCTTGGGTTGTTTTGGACTTTTATATAATGACAAGTGCAAAGCTTTCAAACATAATTTAGAGGCATCAATAGCTGCATTCTTAGATTGAAACTTAAGATATTATTATTTGCATTGAATTTCTGTGTGACCACCACCGATGCCATGACTGGAGATGTATCCGTTTAATGCCCATAAATTTATGGATCTCAAAAGTATTACCTGTAGAATTCCACACAGTTGTCACAAGCGGCAAAATCTCCAAAGGGGGCGTTGCTGCAGTCCAGAACACAGAATATTTCAGCGCTGGTCAGCGAGCTCTCACTACTGGCTGACGTCTGGCTTGTGCCGCTCGCGGATATGGCTGACGTTTGGCTGATTCTGCTAAGTAATGACGTCAGAGATACATCTGACGTGTCCGATTGCTCAGACGTCATGGATTCTGGTGACGTCATTGATAACTCCGATTGTGGGGACGTCTCTGACAGTGCAGATGTGCCTGACGTTTTTGAAACCTCTGACGTAACGGATTGCTCTGACGCCAAGCTCGAGTCAGATCCTGGTGACGTCATTGATTGTGCGGATTGTTTTGAGATCTCTGACGTGCTGCTCACCACTGACGTGTCGCTGACTGCTGATTGCTCACTTATGTCGGACGTCATAGATACTTCTGAGGTCAGGGAAGACAACCTGTTGAGATGAAAAACAAACTCAAGGGATGCCATTGAATGGACTTTGCATCAAACAAGAAAAGCGTTTTCCAATGTAATTAGCACTTCATTAGGACAATAGAAGGTCATTAGAAGGCTATTGGAAGAATGAAAGACAGCTGTGGAAAGCGGTATAACTGCAACCTTAAAACGTAGATGAGGGAATCCGTGTTCTTTGCTTTTGTAGCACCAAGTTTCATGGAAACGATCTTGGGGAGTTGAAGAATGAGACTTTATAAACATGTATCCTTACTATCAAATACTTATACATTGTATTTCTCAATATATCATACCCATTTTGTAGTGTTTTTGTGCCTTGATCAACAAAATTTATATCATTTAGGGGGTGAGCTTCCACCTTGCTTGTCAGGGCCAACCCAGGCTCAGAGGGATACATTATATCAGTAGAAAGACTGAAACAATGAAAATTCTTCTTACAAGGAATCAGAACTCGGGTTTCCTGCTTGTAACGAAGAAGTCCCTTACCGCCACACCACAGACATTTGTCCCATGGTGTAAGATCAACGTTTTAGATAATGGTGATAGATGAATACTGCTGTTGCTTTTTAAAAAATATATAAGTTGCACATTATTGATTCCAATTGGGATACAATGGCAAACATACATACACAGATACACATTTGTACATACAAATGTACATGCAAAAGATAACAAACATACAACATTACCTCAATGCAGACAATTTTACAAACACATCATTATTGGTCGACACTCTGCTTAGCCTTGTTTTTCTTTCTTTTTTTTCACGGGATATTCTGTCTTGTCCAAATACACACCTCAGAGAAAACCAATCTTAGCTCAGTGTCACTAACATTTGCTTGACATTACTTGTGAGTCTGAACTCACAAATCACTCAGACACTGGAGCTCCCAACTAGTTAGTATGATTTCAAAAAACGATTGGTTAAGAGTCCCTATACATCAAGGAGCACATTTTATTTTTAAGTCAATCTGAAATGATGGCGTTTAGTTTTCAGTGCCAAAACTGAATGTTTTGAAAGGTGAAAATTCTACGCAACATTTTTTTTGACAATTATGCAGCTTCTTGCAAATGCATCATGTTAAACAAAACATTATTTAAAAAATCCAGCAACTAACAAACGAGCTAAAAATAAATAAAATATCCTGGACCTTGAGCAGGCTTTGTTATGACATGCTCAAACGTAAACATAGAATACACAATTTCTTTAGGTCTAATTGTGAAAAGTTCAAAACATGTCAACAAATAAAAATAAAACACCCCCTCACCACCCCCCTTCCAAAATTGACTAATGCTATGCATTAGGGTGCGTGCAGACCAAAAGCCGCGAGCCGAGCTATAGCCGCGGTGCGGCACGATGCGGTTATAAGCGAGTAGCTCTAGCGTGCACACCAAAAGCTGCGACAGCTAACCGCCCGCTAACTGTTAACTAACCCGCGGCTAGATGACAGCTTGTCTGTTCGCACCAAAAGCGCATGCTCAAACATATCATACCGAGCCATGTGCGAGCCAGTAACTTGCTGTTAGTTGGGCAGTGGGTGCTACAATTGTTTATGTGTAGGTTTACATCAGTTTAGGGTGGACAAAAATGACCAGCACTCCAGGTGAACGGAATACTTAGGTATCGTTACATTTGTTGGAACCATCAGTGTATCTCACACATACTTTGTGGCGTCGGTGGCCTAGTGGTTAGGCTCTCGGACTCGCAACCGTAAGGTCGTGGGTTCGAATCCCGTCAAGGGCCCGACGTTGTGTCCTTGGGAAAGGCACTTTACACGAATTTTCCTCACTTCACCCAGGCGGGAATGGGTACCCGGCTATAGACCGCGAAAGATCTTGTCAGTTTGTTAGTGTTTGAGCGCTTAATCGGCTGCTCGCACTGTATGCTTCCCGGGAAGCTGAGAATGTTTCGGAGTGTTCTATGGTCTGCTGGGGTAATAATATAGTGTAAAGCGCATAGAGCCTGCTGCTGAGCGGGGATATGCGCTATACAAATGCTATCTATTATTATTATTTATTTTTTTTTGTATTATATGTACCCATCGGGCCTACAGAAAAATATCTCATGACCACACTCATCACACTAGTATGTTAATAACTGGATTGGAACTACAGAGATAGAGTCTTGGGTAAGACAATAAACTGCATTCCGTCTTGAGTGAACAATGTTAACTGCATATCCGTATTCATAGGCAGTACACTTGGCGTTAAAATGTCTTTTCCATATTTCTTTTTGCCTTCTGTCCAGCTACCCTTTCCTTGTTTCCTGTCCTTTCCTCCTACTATGGCGCCTAAATGACCTAAATTTGTGTTGTCGATGGAGCCATAAAATCCAAAACTTACCACCCCCCCCCCCCTCGAACCAAAAAAACAAAAAACAAAAACATTTTCTTGCAGGAATGACCCTGTCTTCAGGGAATACACGAAATCAAAACACTGGCTATAGAGCAATACTCCTTTAATCCAACACTGTCCATAGAGCTCGTTGATTCATCATCATCATCGCCACCACCATCATCATCATCATCATCATCATCATCATCATCATCATCATCATCATCATCATCATCATCATCATCAGAGCTTCCCGATTGGATGTGGCTGTCTTCGTTGAGAACGGTACTCCCCATCGTGAAGGGGACAGCTTGCCACTTAGAGATGGCTAAGAGATTACCAGACAACCATCCTAGAAAGAAAGCCCTTGATCAAGCAGTCAAGCCTAAAAACCGCAGGAAAAATTGGTTACGGATGGGCACCGATCTAGCAGACCACCTCCCCCCTGAAGCAGAGAATCGATGGCCGATGAATCTGGTGAGAGCTTGTCCATGGGAGACCCATGGCGAAATCGAAATTCGGACAGAACTGAGAGGAGTAAAAGGAAAAGGTGATGATCCTGTAAAGGCACGTGAAGCAACTGAGGATGTGATCAAAGAGGTTGGTGCGGATGTGACAATTTTCACCGATGGATCGTCAGTCGCAGGATACCGCGAAGGTGGAGCAGCAGCAGTAGTGATAATAAATGATGAACCACCACGAACAGAAATTATTAAAACTAAAGGTGCATTCCTTACATCATCTTATGACGAGGAATGCCAGGCAATGATGTCTGCTGCACAATGGATTGCCGACAATTGCCCCAGTAGGACCAATGTGCTGGTCTTGACTGACAGTCAGTCCCTCTGCAAGGGGCTGCTGGGCAACAGCTCAGACATGATTGATTTGCGCCTCAAGTTCAGTGACGCCAGAGCCACAATAAAAATTCAGTGGAATAGAAGGAAATGAGGCAGCAGACCAAGCTGCTAATGAAGCCAGAGAGATCGAAGGAGACAGACGACCAACGACATACAGAGGAGTCTTTCCAATATTCAAGAGAGAAATCAGAGACCCACCATGTAGAACTAAGTACCAGCACCTGGAAGATGTGTATTCTGGGTACTCCTATAAGCGGGAACAAAAATCTATCACATGTCGCTGGGACCAGGTTGAGCTAGCGAGACTGCGTCGGACCATCATTGGAGTTTAAGATGGTTTAAGAACCTTGTAAATGAGAAGCTCAGCCCATGTTGCCGAAGATGCGGCCATGAAAAGGAGGACATCAAACATATGTTTGAATGTCCAGAAACAATGGCAATTCGAATGGAGTTATTTGGACGAGTGGAGATGCTTCTAAGCATATTGACAATGGAGCCGAAAAAGAGCCTCGCTCTCGCTCGAAGATTTCTTCGTGAAGTCCGTCAGGCCCATTAAGGAAACAAAAAAAATCATCATCATCATCATCGAAAAGAAACAACAAAAGATACAAATTAAGAGTAGATTCTGCCGAAAGAAGGATTAGATCTTGAAAAATGACCATAAACACAGTGGTATAACAGGAAATGGTATTTAATATTCAATGTTGGGTGAATTTCAGTGCGTGGAAGTGATAAGTATGATTCCCGTGCACATCTTATAGTAGTAGTAAAGAAACTATATTTTCTCCCTGGCAAGTGACGTTGACGTTATTCTGTATCCATCCTCATCCTTTAGTTTCTTACTCGCGAGTGATAATAATATCATTGTCTAATGATTCCACACCATTGCTTCTTAGTGATTTTCTGGTGACATTTTGTAGTGTTCTACAGACTTCATGATAAGTTTAGGACCACTTTGACAGGCCTGATTTTTTTTTAATCCGAGAAAATGACAGCAAGGAATGTTTCAATTTTTTTTTTTGCTCTGAAAGTTTTAATGGATTACCAATGTGTACTGCAAAGCTTCCTAAAGGGCCAAAACGACCACGTTCAGGACGGAAATCCTCGGGAATTTTAGCCAGATTTGCTGTTTTTTATCAACTTGTGTGCAACAGCCTGAACATTCTTCAGTTGAAATATCTGGTGCACGTCTTAAACGGACGTACGGTCTCGAACTGTGCTCACTTTGGTTGCAATATAAGTCGCCGCTGGCGCAAAATCCAGTATCGGATCAATGTGCCACCAAGACAAAAGCTGCGAGACTTTGATCGTGCCTGAGCTATGGCATGGCTGCAGAATGGAGTTGGAGCCCGAGCAGTTGCCAGAAGGCTTGCTGTGTCACACTCTGTCGTTGTCCCGCTTGAGGCAGCGTCATCGAGTAACTGGATCAGTCCAAGAACGCCCACGGCAGGTCGACCCAATAAGACCATTCAGAGTATTTGCAAGTGGTCCTTAACTTTTGTTGAAGTCTGTATAGACCCTGTGGTAACTTACTCGCTGTTGATGTTATATTACATAATACGAAATAATGGCCAACCACATTCTATCTATCTATCTATCTATCTATCTATCTATCTATCTATCTATCTATCTATCTATCTATCTATCTATCTATCTATC
>NW_004797868.1:417955-424977 GCF_000002075.1 Aplysia californica | reverse complement strand
TTTATTTATGTGTTTTTAAAAATATTATCTTAAGACTTCGCTGCTGCGGAAGAGGGGGGATAGGGGAGGAGGTGTTAATTCTTCAAAGATAGAACACTGTTTCAACAAATTAAAGTTAATTCCCACACGCCACCCCATCCCCTTCAAGTACAGTGATTCAAACCCTTTGTCCATCAACATATTTTAGGCATGATCCAGGAAGGGGTGTACAGCCGGTTGGAGACTCACCACTTTTTCTGTGCTTCAGTTTTTGCTTCAGTGTTAGAGAAAGAGAAGAAAGGAAAGAAAAAAGATTTGATATTCAGTTGATTCCCTGAAAAAAGGAAAAGATGGTGATGGTGGTGGTGGTGGTGATGATGATGATGATGATGATGATGATGATGATGATGATGATGATGATGATGATATGCTTCTGCTGCGGCTGCCGTTGATATGATGATGATCATAACAATGATGATAACAACAAGAGCAACTAACATGAAGCTTGTGGCATATGACGTCATACTGGTTGTTACATCAGGGCTTGATTTTGAAGATTCAGAAGAGGCCGAAGTTTTCGACGTCACCGACTTTGGTGACAAGACAGACGTTTTGGATCGGGGTGACGTCAAGGACATAGCAGAACTTGATGACGTCTTTGACGTTACTGATGTCGATGATATTTTAGATGGTGACGTCGTGGAAGTTGTAGACGTTGGAGAACTCAATGACGTCTCAGGTGTGTTAGAAGTAGTTGGGCTCTGGCTGGTCAAGCTGACCGGCTGGACAGACCTGGTTCTGATGAGAGAGTAGAAAGCTAGTAGTCCTTATGACATGGATTTTCTCATTGATTGAATGAGCAATGCTTTGAGTAACTGTTTAATAAATTAGGCTTATTACTACCACTACCAAAAATATTAACACTAACTGTAACAAAATGACAGAAATGACGTCATCATCATCATCATCATCATCATCATCATCATCATCATCATCATCATCATCATTATCATCATCATCATCATTGTATAAAGCAGATATTAAAACGGTGAAGACCTGGTAGTATTTCCAAAAATGTAATCACAAGTTCAACGTTTCGCCCTCGACGTGCTTCATCAGGAACATTCAAAATATAAATGATTAGAATCTAGATCTACACTAGCTGTAAAAATCAAAGTGCTTACGTTCATGTCACAACGCTAAAACTTGCAATGAGCACAAATTGGAAAGGCCATCATCATCATCATCATCATCATCATCATCATCATCATCATCATCATCATCATTTTAAAGAAAGAATAAAAAAAGGTTGAGACGTGATAGGATTTCCAAAATATTTTATAATACGTTCAACGTTTCACTTACTACGGGCTTACACAGGAACATAAAAGATATTGATGAGTAGACTAGCTATGGAAACCAAATTGCGTACACCCACGTCACAACGCACAATGGAGTGAGAAAAACAAATCGGAAATGCCAAATGAAAGGGGAACGCTATGACAGGAAGTGGTATGGCTATGTATCTGGACCGTCAAATTATAAACTAGCACAAACAAGTCAAGGAACAACTTGTGTTTTCACTTGTCAAATCTAAACTTCAATATCTCGCAAACCCGTTAAGTTCAATCAACCAAACTTGGCACACGCACCGACAACCTTAGTTGAAGCAAAATGAAACATTCCGTGACCGTGGAGCGCGGAAGTCGCGTTCTTTGGCTTTTTGGAGACTTTATGAGTTAAAAAGAAAATTTAGCTCCCATGCCTCTTTGAAAATGGTGGGCGTTGTACATAATTTACATGTAAACTTTGTACCGTGTTAACATGCAAAAAAAGTTCAGGTAACTGGCTAGCATAATCACCGCAATGGACTGTTTTGTTTACAATCGCTTGGGGACAATGCCTCCGATCGCGTCTGTCACAATTCCAAAATCATGACATGATCACCCTCAGTTTTGATCTTTTATTTGAAACGGTTGGAACTGGATTCGTCCATTTGGTCACTTGTGGCATACACATAAACAGGTTGGATGAGTTACTGCAGATCTAGTATTAATTATAATACAGAAATAGGTAGAACAAAACAAATTCGTAAAGGTGCCGCAAAAATTTTGCCTATAACACAGCGGGATTCCCCGGATGGCATTTCGGTGCGCGATCAAGGCATTGTGCGTGTTGTAACCAAACCTTTAACTCGATATTCCTTGACAATGAAAGTAAAAACATCCCCGAAAGATCGGATGTTCCGTTAGAGCGAGTTTTAAACGCTAACTAATAATACAGATTTAGCGTTGCCAATTTATAATACTAATATTTTTTTTTTATTTGGTTCTTAAAAGAAAACTGATTCGAATTTACCATTTTGAAACTAAGCTATGCACCGCTAGCTATACTGTCTCCAACAGTAACATACTTATTGCCCTCATTCATAGATGTTGACTTGTGATTGGACGCTTACGTTGAAGAGGAATTTTTGTCCATTTTGCCTGCGGATGGTAAAGAATGCCCTACTTGTACTTTAATCAAATACATTAGCTCCAAAGGTATTGATTTGTATCCACCACGCTTCTAAACTGGTGTTTCTCTTCTTTTTAGATAAATGCAACATAAAGAATGAGAAAATGATGTCAGTATAGCACTTATTTTTTACTCCAAAAATTGTTTTGTTAAAATACGAGAACAATGTGTCTGCCTTGTGTGAGTGTTTACTTAAACAATGTATTGAAAAAGGTACTCAAACCCTCTCATATATAAACCAGTCTCCGTGAAACCCTGTGAAACATAATCTGAAAGTGGTGAGGGCTTGGTAAATGTGTGATCTCTATGAATCCACTCAGTGGACAGATGTCCCGTGGAACTATTTCATGCACCTTCTGATTCTTTCACAATAATTGTAATACTTTAAAAAATAACAACAACCCACACACCCACTTTAAAAAAAACCTTGAACTTTAAATGGAAAGAGACGACGGCAAGACTTTTCTGGCGTGAAGATCCAGACATTAAGGATGGACTGTCAAAAATGTCCTTGTCTACTTCCACCCTGTCTAGTTCTTTTGCAAACATCAGCTACCAACCTGTATGTTGGAACAAGCACGTATCCCAAGGCGGTGGAGAGTCTGGTTCGGCAATGCGTCTTTAGAAAATAAATCTTTCAAATTTTTATTTTCAAAACGTTTTGATAGCATAACAAATTTTTAAAGGACAAATATATACGTTCATTGAAGTCCCTTCTTGAAGATCACAAACACATTCCCGATGACTGTGGGTATGCAGTTGGGGATATGAAATCGGCATATCGGTCGGAGTTCCGTACTAAGAAATGCAGAGATTCCGTAGGCTTTAAGTACGAAAAGGAAAAGAACAAACATGAGCGGATGTGTGATATTAAAGAAAGGGAAGATTATATCAGGTCAGTAATACAAGCTCTTGGGGTAAGCGACCAGCAGCTGATCCAAAATGTTGCGCCTCGATTGTGTAACAGATACAGGAAAGAGACACAGTAACGTGGCTACCTGACAAAAGAACTTGAAGAAAGTGGAGAAATGGCCCCATTACTCCTGAAACGTAACTGTATAACACTGCTCAAGAATCTGAAAAAAATCTGTATAGGCCAACAACTTATGGTTTAGCTTTAATGTTGATTTACTAAGCACGTGGAGAAATTGCGAGCACAGTCGTTAAGATGGGCATGCGTAGGCCTATGCACGGTGTCAAAGGGAGCAGAAATTTGACGGATACTCTTCTCAAAAGTGATGCCGATACATATATCAGCATCTGGACTGTATGGATTTGCAGGATATGAAATCATCTTTTACTTTTCCACAAGAAATTGCCATTGAAAAACTTGCTATTGTCATCGTTGATCAGGATTAGCTTTATTCAGAACCGATGCATCATGAGGTGATGTGACTAGTGCTCATGCGACAAAGGTTACCTACCGTTTTAAGAAGCCAGTGAAAGAAATTATGAAAAACCAAGGTTCCCTACTAGTAATATTGAAAAACCAAATCACTGCAAAGTTGAAGATTAAACTAACTTAATGTCCAATAGAAAGTAACCGTGAACCAGCAGTCCATCCGGAAGTTCCTGAGTGCCGCTTGTAGAGAATGATGACAACAGATCTCCCTCAGACGAACAAGCAGGCTCTCAGCCTCCTCTCAAGAAAAGTTAATTATACAATCATGCAACATACCTTGAGCCATCAAGTAAGTGTGTTTTGCATGATGTCATAAAAAATGTACGCGGTCAGGGCAAGAACATCCATACGTTTTGCCTTTATGGTTAGCGACTAGCCTAACATACCAAATCCTTGTCAAAATCAAAGAGGAAAACCATACTCTATTTAAGGATATTGTTCCAATTGTTAATTTTTTTTTTTTTTTGGGGGGGGGGGCATTTCATTTTTTAAAATGGCATACGAATACGTTTCTTTCATACTCTTTAAAGGGACTGGGTTGGCTGACTTTCGTGGTTGCAGCCTGAACTGTATACCAAGCTTTCCTAGGGAAACACAACAGGAGGTGTTGGGTGTACTCTTTTGTTGAGAGAAGCTCTTGTCCATGACAGATTCATCAGCACAGGAAGCAGAAATCTTTCAATGTAAAGGACAACCTAAATGTTCCCAATGCATCCCAAGAACTCGTATTGGTGGCTACAATGCAGCTTGGGAGAATGTTGGAAAAAAGGAACTAGCCAAGCAAGTGTACGAACAGCCTGACACAGACATGGAAAAGTTTTACTTTTAGGTGTCAACTGGAGATGTCAAACTCACTGGATCAAAATGTTAATGCATGCCATCTGACAGACGCTGAAGAGTAGCCAATATAGTCAATATGACATCTGCATTCGATCAGGTTTATCACTTATTATGGTCACCACAAATACTCCAATGCGGCTTACAGATTTGTGGGCTATTCTGGCGTCACTGCTAAAGGGACACCTGAATGAATTTTTTTTTTCGTTCACGTTATGCTCATTCATGTCAGGCCATCCTTATCCATGCATGGATTGCAACTGTAGAATATGCAATGCTGGCAAGTTCGCCCTAGTCTTCCTGCGATACCCCAACAATTGTCAATTTTGGATAGCTTTAATACCACAGCCTCCATTCATACTAGCAATAATGAATGTAGCAAGCTTGTAAACCAAACTGATCAAGATAAAGACGAGAGTAAATACTAAACAGGTTATGTCCTTTAGATTAATGTTCTTTCTAGTTATGTAAGATTATCTTTTGAATGTCAAAACTGCATATTATCCCCTAATGGCGATATTTTTTGCAGGTTGCATCGATTCTAAAATGCTGCTAAATTAGATCTACCCAGCGAATCCTGAGCTGCAGTGTCATAGATCAATGGTCACAGGTTTATACATATTATGCAAAAAGTATAGACAAGGCTCCCATACTGCGGATGCTGTATGTGTGTACATATTCGATGAGCGGCCAAACTGGATTTACACAGCTTGGAAAATACAAAAAATATGACATGATGCAAAAACAGAATTATCCTACATCAGTAAATTCGTGAACCTTAAGTTACTATTTGTGATACCAACGTTTTTCCCATTTTCAATATGGACGACGGCAGCCATATTCGATTTTTTGCACTTATATTTTACGAAACGCTAAAAATGACCTTAAAAATGAACTTCTTGACCTAAAAACCCCCATATGCAATGTATCATACTTCATATGTGTTGGTAAAAGACAATGAGTAATATCGATTTTTGCCGTTTGGCGGCCATCTTGGATTTCAAGGCCTCACGGGTAACGCCCACATTTTAAAAAGAGGCATGGGGGCTAATTTTCCTACTTAGACCTTCAAGATGGTAAAACATGTGAAAAACAAACTTCCGGAGCCCACGGTCACGGGACTATTGTTTTTTACCCAACTACCTGACACAGTTTGCATATACAGCAAATTTGCCCACACGATTTTCACAGTGACGAAGAAGAGCATGCCAAAACACAGCCAAAAAGCATGAAAAATAGGCTAAATTTCTCTGCCTCAGCAACATTGGCATAGAGGCTGGTGGCCAAAACTGAGCTAGCTGCGTGCTAAACAGATGTTTTGGTTGTGAATATCGCTCACTTGCAACCCTTTATAAACCACCGTTTTTCAGCCATGTTTCATTACAACACGATGGTCAAACGACGCTCGCTGCCTGGAGTCAAAAGAGGACGATCCCTTTCCTGGCTCCAAGATGGCTCCACGTTTTGTGTCTTTGCACGACGACTTGGGATGTCATCATCGGTCATATAGAGGCTACAATTAACAAGAGCGATGGTGAGTGACCAGCGAGGTGACGGTAAGAAACCGTCTCCGTAGAGCCAGGTTCGCTTCTTGTGTCCCTGCAAGGCACACGCCGCTCCACAAAGCAGCTCGCCGGGAGCCGTCTGCTCACTATTCACAGTGGACACAACCTCAGTGGGACCAGGTAGTCTTCTCGGACGAATCCAGATTTAACCAGCTGCACCCAGACAGGCTAGCCCACGTCTCGCGGCGCCGAGGAGAGCGGTTCCACCCAGACTGCATCCAGCAGGTGGCGCCCTACGGTGGAGGGTCTTTTCTGGTCTGGGGAGGCTTCTCAAATCACAACAGGACCTCCCCCCCCCCCATGTAGCATATAAAGGGCAATTTGACCGCAGTAGGGTACAGGGACGAAACCCTTCGTCCCCTTGCTGTTCCTCTTCAGACGCAGATTGGACTATTTGGGATGACATTGACCGGCCTTATAAGGGGACAACCACCCTTCTGCGCAAAACGTTCAATAACTCTTGGACTACATCGTCCAGGTGTGTAGAACCTACCGCAATAAGTTCTCCGGAGGCATTCCCTGTCCATGCGTCGACGCTGTACCGAGTGTTTGATCAAACAGGGTGACTACACCCACTATCGACAATGTTCATGAAGAATTATGGCTGTTCAGACTTTTGAAATCCAACCAGTGTGATCAGCCGACAGGCATCTGAGGCGCTTCGCCGTCACACACAAAACAAATACGATTCCTGTGTCGAAGGCATGGTGGTGGAGGGTGGG
>NW_004797868.1:416021-417052 GCF_000002075.1 Aplysia californica | reverse complement strand
AGAAGGAGAGACGCGTTCAAGGTAAGACAGTAAAATCGAGAGCGCACAATACCCATCAACCTGGAGCGGCTAACGAAAACCATGTGTGCGCACGGAAAGACGTGCCGCCAGTGAAAACAGCCACAACCATGTACGCATTACAAAACACACGACGTGCCTGTCCTTCTCCGACATCCTTCTGGCTACGAAACACGAAACTTTCCTTTTTCTTTACAACTTTTCTCTCTCTCTCTCTCTCTCTCTCTCTCTCTCTCTCTCTCTCTCTCTCTCTCTCTCTGCTTCTCTTTCTTTCCCTGTCAGTCTATCTTTTCGTATATTTTTGGTCAAGCTGACTGGTTGACCCTATCTTTTTTCCTCTCTGTCTGTATCTCTGTCTGTCTGTCAGTCTGTCTGTCTGTCTGTCTATTTGTCTGTCTGTCTGTCTGCTTCTCTCTCTCTCTCAATCTATCTCTCTCTCTCTTTCTCTCTCTCTCTTTCTCCCTGTGTGTGTGTGTGTTTTGGTGTGTGTGTTTGTGTGTGTGTGTGTGTGTGTGTGTGTGTGTGTGTATGTGTGTGTGCGTATGTCTCTCTCCTCCCCTCTCTCTCCCTCAAGCAATTTCATTCGTTTGCTTACTCGTCTTTTTTTTTCTTCCTATATCTAATGCTCTTTTTATCCACATCTCTGTTTCTCATTTCTACGTGACTGCCTTGTACATCTGTGCCAAATATTTTCTTTATTCAACCTCACTAGTGCTCCAAGCAGTGAACAAACTCAAAGGATTTGCCTGAACAACAGTAATATAATCGAATCTGCTCCAATGATCACCCATTTTAGACAGGCACCTGTACAAATGACACATGTACAAACGACACATGTACAAAGACCACTGTCCACCTCCCCCATGGTGTTTTCTCTATATTATTTCAATGACGCTTCCCAAGAGGCCTACCTATCTAGAATTATCGCTTTTCTCCAACCCAATACATTGTCCGTGTGTGTGTGTGTGTGTGTGTGTGTGTGTGTGTGTGTGTGTGTGTGTGTGTGTGTGTGT